>NC_091179.1:6469496-6769496 GCF_040958095.1 Procambarus clarkii
TACCTAACCTACCTAACCTAACCTAACCTAACTTTTTCGGCTACCTAACCAAACCTAACCTATAAAGATAGGTTAGGTTAGGTTAGGTAGGGTTGGTTAGGTTCGGTCATATATCTACGTTAATTTTAACTCCAATAAAAAAAATTGACATCATACATAATGAAATGGGTAGCTTTATCATTTCATAAGAAAAAAATTAGAAAAAATATATTAATTCAGGAAAACTTGGCTTATTAGGCAAATCGGGCCTTGAATAGTAGGCCAAAAAGTGAGTTCTGGCTACTAGGTACGACATATATATATATATATATATATATATATATATATATATATATATATATATATATATATATATATATATATATATATATATACATATATATATATATATATATATATATATATATATATATATATATAGGTATGTCGTACCTAGTAGCCAGAACGCACTTCTCAGCCTACTATGCAAGACCAGATTTGCCTAATAAGCCAAGTTTTCCTGAATTAATATATTTTCTCTAATTTTTTCTTATGAAATGATAAAGCTACCCATTTCACTATGTATGAGGTCAACTTTTTTTTATTGGAGTTAAAAATAACGTAGATATATGACAGAACCTAACCAACCCTACCTAACCTAACCTATCTTTATAGTTTAGGTTAGGTTAGGTAGCCGAAAAAGTTAGGTTAGGTAGTCGAAAAACAATTAATTCATGAAAACTTGGCTTATTAGGCAAATCTGGCCTTGCATAGTAGGCTGAGAAGTGCGACACATATATATATATATATATATATATATATATATATATATATATATATATATATATATATATATATATATATATATATATATATATATATACATATATATATATATATATATATATATATATATATATATATATATATGTCGTACCTAGTAGCCAGAACTCACTTCTGAGCCTACTATGCAAGGCCCGATTTGCCTAATAAGCCAAGTTTTCATGAATTAATTGCTTTTCGACTACCTAACCTACCTAACCTAACCTAACCTAACTTTTTCGGCTACCTAACCTAACCTAACCTATAAAGATAGGTTAGGTTAGGTTAGGTTGGGTTGGTTAGGTTCGGTCACATATCTACGTTAATTTTAACTCCAATAAAAAAAAATTGACTTCATACATAATGAAATGGGTTGCTTTATCATTTCATAAGAAAAAAATTAGAGAAAATATATTAATTCGTGAAAACTTGGCTTATTAGGCAAATCAAGCCTTGCATTGTAGGCTGAAAAGTGAGTTCTGGCTACTAGGTACGACATATATATATATATATATGTATATATATGTCGTACCTAGTAGCCAGAACGCACTTCTCAGCCTACTATGCAAGGCCCGATTTGCCTAATAAGCCAAGTTTTCATGAATTAATTATTTCTCGGATACCTAACCTACCTAACCTAACCTAACCTAACTTTTTCGGCTACCTAACCTATAAAGATAGGTTAGGTTAGGTTAGGTAGGGTTGGTTAGGTTCGGTCATATAACTACGTTAATTTTAACTCCAATAAAAAAAAATTGACCAAATACATAATGAAATTGGTAGCTTTATCATTTCATAAGAAAAAAATAAAGAAAATATATTAATTCAGGAAAACTTGTCTCATTAGGCAAACCGGGCCTTGCATAGTAGGCCGAGAAGTGCGTTCTGGCTACTAGGTACGACATATATTTATATATATATATGTCGTACCTAGTAGCCAGAACTCACTTCTCAGCCTACTATGCAAGGCCCGATTTACCTAATAAGCCAAGTTTTTATGAATTAATTTATTTTCTCTATTTTTTTTCTTATGAAATGATAAAGCTACCCATTTCATTATGTATGAGGTCAATTTTTTTTTATTGGAGGTAAAATTAACGTAGATATATGACCGAACCTAACCAACCCTACCTAACCTAACCTAACCTATCTTAATATGTTAGGTTAGGTTAGGTAGCCGAAAAAGTTAGGTTAGGTTAGATTAGGTTGGTTAGGTAGTCGAAAAACAATTAATTCATGAAAACTTGGCTTATTAGGCAAATCGGCCCTTGCATAGTAGGCTGAGAAGTGAGTTCTGGCTACTAGGTACGACATATATATATATATATATATATATATATATATATATATATATATATATATATATATATATATATATATATATATATATATATATATATATATATATGTCGTACCTAGTAGCCAGAACTCTCTTCTCAGCCTACTATTCAAGACCCGATTTGCCTAATAAGCCAAGTTTTCCTGAATTAATATATTTAGTATAGTTTTTTTCTTATGAAATGATAAAGCAACCCTTTTCTCTATGTATGAGGTCAATTTTTTTTTATTGGAGTTAAAATTAACGTAGATATATGACCGAACCTAACCAACCCTACCTAACCTAACCTAACCTATATTTATAGGTAAGGTTAGGTTAGGTAGCCAAAAAAAGCTAGGTTAGGTTAGGTTAGGTAGGTTAGGTAGACGAAAAAACATTAATTCATGAAAACTTGGCTTATTAGGCAAATCGGGCCTTGAATAGTAGGCTGAGAAGTGCGTTCTGGCTATTAGGTACGACATATATATATATATATATATATATATATATATATATATATATATATATATATATATATATATATATATATATATATATATATATATATATATTAGTATATTTTGGTAGCAGTCTTTCCTGTAGACATATATTATTAAATATGACCGAAAAAGTAAGATCAATAATTCTAACACGAATTTTCTCAATCTTTCGTACATTACGCTTCACTGTTGGAGGTAAATAAAAAATCAATTCTCCAAAATTCATTTTTATTTCTAGTCTGACGCGACACGGGCGCGTGTCGTAAAACTTATTACATTTTCAAAGACTTTAGTTCACAAATACACAACTGAATAGAACTTACGTATCTCCGATTTTATATCTACATTTGAGTGAGGTGGAAGGTGTGATGTGGCATTAACACAGGACAGAACAAAATGTGGTATTAATAGGGTATTAATTTCATCAACACAAGACAGAACAAGAGTATTAATAGGGTATTAATTTCATCAACACAAGACAGAACACGAAACAATGGATATTGAATAGAAGTGTTTGTAGAAAGCCTATTGGTCCTATTTTGGAGAATTGATTTTTGATTTACCTCCAACAGTGAAGCGTAATGTACGAAAGATTGAGAAAATTCGTGTTAGAATTATTAATCTTACTTTTTCGGTCATATTTAATAATATATATATATATATATATATATATATATATATATATATATATATATATATATATATATATATATATATATATATATATATATATATATGTCGTACCTAGTAGCCAGAACGCACTTCTCGGCCTACTATGCAAGGCCCGATTTGCCTAATTAGCCAAGTTTTCCTGAATTAATATATATTCTCTAATTTTTTTCTTATGAAATGATAAATCTACCCTTTTCATTATGTATGAGGTCAATTTTTCTTTATTGGAGTTAAAATTAACGTAGATATTTGACCGAACCTAACCAACCCTACCTAACCTAACCTAACCTATCTTTATACGTTAGGTTAGGTTAGGTAGCCGAAAAAGTTAGGTTAGGTTAGGTTAGGTAGGTTAGGTACTCGAAAAACAATTAATTCATGAAAACTTGGCTTATTAGGCAAATTGGGCCTTGCATGGTAGGCTGAGAAGTGCGTTCTGGCTACTAGGTACGACATATATATATATATATATATATATATATATATATATATATATATATATATATATATATATATATATATATATATATATATATATATACATATATATATATATATATATATATATATATATATATATATATATATATATATATCAGCTTTGATTCCCTCTTGATTTGATATATATATATATATATATATATATATATATATATATATATATATATATATATATATATATATATATATATATATATGTCGTACCTAGTAGCCAGAACGCACTTCTCGGCCTACTATGCAAGGCCCGATTTGCCTAATAAGCAAAGTTTTCCTGAATTAATATATTTGAAATTAATATAATATGTATATTATGTAATATATTATGTATATATTTGAATTAATATATTATGAAATGATAAAATAACACATTTCATTATGTATGAGGTCAATTTTTTTTATTGGAGTTAAAATTAATGTAGATATATGACCGAACCTAACCAACCCTACCTAACCTAACCTATCTTTATAGGTTAGGTTAGGTTAGGTAGCCGAAAAAATTAGGTTAGGTTAGGTAGGTTAGGTAGTCAAAAAACAATTAATTCATGAAAACGTGGCTTATTAGACAAATCGGGCCTTGCATAGTAGGCTGAGAAGTGCGTTCTGGCTAATATATATATATATATATATATATATATATATATATATATATATATATATATATATATATATATATATATATATATATATATATATATATATATATATATATATATATATATAAAACCCAAGATTCAAAAAGATTACAAATTCTTGAGGCAATTCACATAAGAATAGAGCGACCTACCATGAACACCCAAATCACGGAACTATTTACTCTACCCACCATGAGAGTAAGGACAAGACAAGAACATATCGATGCCAACACAGAAGACAATGTCCAACATAACAGGCCAATTACACTGAATTATATATATATATATATATATATATATATATATATATATATATATATATATATATATATATATATATATATATATATATATATAAATTATTGTGAGGGTACCACCTCTGGTGCCAATGTGGGGACCCATAGCCTCAGAGAAGAAAATAAAAAGTATTCAGAGGAGACCTTGTGGTTTCTCACTGAACACTAATATTATCTTCTACTACCACCCCCATTCTTTTGTATGTACACATATATATTTACTTTATTTGAACTTTGTTACAAAAAAGGAGTTACATATGGGTTACAAAGATGATTATCATAGGTTGTCGAGTTCCTCCAGCTCCTCAGATGGCGGGCAGGAACCCTGGATGCAGTGTGCATTTCCCCCTCTGTATCGCCACACTGAGGCGCTGGAAAAGAAAGCTTGCAGCTCTTGGGTCCCTTGTCGTTTCAATGAGCCTAGAACCCAGTTCCTTCAAAAAACTGGTAGCACTTCTACCTCAGGAGCCGAGTGTCTCAGAAGCAATGGGGACAAAATTGTAGTGGTGATCCAGTTCTCTATACTTACGGGATTTGGCTGCTTCCCTGTGGGTGGCAGCGCCACCTGGTTGTGCAACACTGAGGTTAATGTAGGTGTTAGTCAGGGTTGATACGCACGTGTAGTCCCATACCAACTGCTTGCCATTCTTCCAGGGGTTCACTGTGATACCATCCGGGTGACCAATAAGAGCATCAGAGTTACGGGGCGTTAGGTAACGGGGCTCTCTTTCAGCTGGGCATCCAGCTGTGGTGAGGCTCCTCCTGATGATGTCGTTAACTTCACTGTGCCTCGAGTGCCATCCCCCTGTGCTTTGGCAGAGTAGGCCATGGTGGCCGTATCTGTCAGCCACCACCTCGCCGCAAATACACCTATATCTGGTGTGGATTGGGGCAGAAAGGCGGAGGGCCACAGCAATTCGGAGGGCATGTGGTGTGAGATGCGTGCCAGTTGCCGACATTGGGGTTGCTAACAGGAAATCCCCTGCATGTGGTGCTGCTACTGCTGTGAGGCGAGTAATGTCGTGTTGTGTTGTTGCAGCACCCAGGCACTCTGCAGCAACTTGGTGTACAATGGGGCCATCACAGCTGGATTGCTTGTGGGCTTTTGGGGATGGTGGTTGAGGTGATTGGCCTGCACGAGAGGCCCACTCTGTGGCACAGCGTGTAAAATTGGGATCATGTACACCTGCCAGCTGATGTAAGTGGGCAGGTAGAATTTCCTTCACAAGGTCATCGGATGCTGATAAGGAGGACAGGAAGGCTGGAACAGCGATTTGCGTTGCTGTTCGAACTCCGAGGCCCCCAAGTCTTACGGGAAGAAAGGCTTGTTTCCACTGTAGGTCATTGAGAGAGAGGTTAAGGGCTTTTTCTAGCATTGATTTCAGTAACCGGTCATACTCACTTAGTTTTTGGCTACTGTAAGATGGTGAACACCTCAGAAAGTAGGTTAACCTGGGGAGGGACAGACATCTGGTGATGAGGTAGAGTGCATCATGAGCATCAATATCCTCAATCCTCCCATCCATCCTCTTAAGGTCGGCAATTTTCTTATCAAGGACCTCATCGATGGCTTTCAACCCCAGGGGAGCTCCTAGGAGTGTGCTGTCTTCAGGTTTAGTTTTATGGATATTTGGCAGAAGACCCTCTATTCTCTCTACGATGCCCTGGTTGGAACATATTATTTCACATTTAGAAGGGTTCAGGGTGAGGCCTAAAACTGCACCTTGCTCCTGGATTTTTCTGATGTCCTCCAGGAGGGAGTCTTGGGAACCACCTAGGGTACCATCATCCAAGAACCAGATGTTAAGCTCGCTGGACAGGACCTCTGTGACTTGTTTGATGACTAAGCAGAAAAGGAGAGGAGCAAGGGGGTCACCCTGTTGGACGCCTTCTCGCGAGTCAATTTCATGTTCGCCAAAAAGTAGCTTAAGATCCATACTGTAGCATGAATGTACAAAAGGATAGAGGGAAGGGAAATGACTATGAACCGCACGGAGTACAGCATCCCTCCGCACCAAATTGAAGGCATTTTTGAAATCTAGCTTGATAAGGGCCTTTTCGTCTGTGATGTTGGCGATGAAGGCTCGAGCTGCATGGGCTGCCGCCTCACACCCTTGTGGAATGCAAAACCCGAGCTGTTTTGGCTTCAGCATGTTGGCTGCTGCATCACTAACTGTTCTTGCAGCTGCCTTTGCGACGAGACGCCGGAGAGAATTGCCCACAGCTATTGGCCTGATCCCTCCATCCTTTTTCTTTAGAGCACAGAGAAATGCTCCAAAAAAGATAGGTCTTATGGACGCTGGTATGTTGCCAGCTAGACATGGGTTGGTGAATCTGGTTAGTTCCACCAAGAGGTTCTTTACAATGTCACCCAGTGCAGGGTTGAGCATTTGCTTGAGGTGGTTGGGTTTTAGTCCTGTGAACCCACCTGCTGATCCTGTAGGGAAGGACATGGCTGCTTTATGGACCACAGATTCAGCCACCCATAGAGGTTCTGCTCCGGAAGCCCCCACTTGTACAATGTCGTCCTCACGCGGAGCCCTGGGTGGGTGTTTCTCCATTAGGGCTTGAGCTGTTGCGGCATCTCTGTCGGCAATTGAGTCCTTACTGGTGATGACTCGTATTGCGCCAATAGTGTTTCCTTCTTCTATTCTATTTTCTTGGTGACTGATGTTCTGATTTTATATATATATATATATATATATATATATATATATATATATATATATATATATATATATATATATATATATATATATATATATATATATATATATATATATATATATATATATATATATATATATATGAATCTGTGGTCCATATATATATATATATATATATATCAGCTTTATATATCAGATATTGTGTGCTTATAAAAAGGAAATGCCTCGTGTGTTCAGCGCCAATAAGACCTATGCGGTTACATTTATATATATATATATATATATATATATATATATATATATGTCTAAACTATGCTTGAAACAATCAAGGGATCCTTCTTCTAATATGTTACGCGGTAATTAGTTGCACGACTCAACATCCCTGTTACCGAACCAGTATTAACCCAGGTCTTTCCTAAATCTAACCTTATCCAATTTATACTCATTATTTCGAGTTCTCTCTCTCTTGTGTTAATACTTTTAGTACCGTATTAATATTCCTTTTGTTATGCCCATTCATCCACTTATACACCGTTATCATGTCACCCCCTAGTTCTTCGCCTTTCTAGAGAATGTAATTTAACTATTGTCAATCTTGCTTCATATGACATTACTAATTTTGAGGATTATCTTTGTCATCATACGCTGGACGCGTTCTATTAATTTTTTATCCATTCTACAGTACAACGACCAAAACTGAACTGCATAATCTAAATGGCACCTAACCAGATCAAGATAAAGCTGACGAACAACACCAGGTGTCTTATTAGTAACGTTTCGATTAATAAATTCCAGTGTCCGATTTGCCTTAATACGAACATTTATACGTTGTTGTTTTTTTGGTTTCAATTCTTACTAATTATAACTCTTAGATCCCTTTCGATTCTAAACATAACCTACTTAAAAATATTCTAAGCAAATCAAAGGAATGTAGTATCATACAAATTTAACAGATCGAGTACCAATGACCCGAAATGGATAACAAAACATCTAAAGAACCTTATAGGTAGAAAGAGATCATGATATAAGTAGATTAAGGTTAGGGACGTCACTTAACAAGAATTCATTCATATGGTTAAAATGTAAACAAAAAAAAGAGATAAGGAGGGCAATCAGAATCTATGAACTTCGCATAGCAGGGAGGGCAAAGGCAAATCTTAAAGGTTTTTTCAGTTATATCTAACAAAGATTAAAGAAGGAATAGGTCCATTAAATACAGAGATAGGTCAGATATTGGATTATGACGAAGGGGTGAGTAGTATTTTTATTAAATATTTTAAGGAGTTGGGCAACAAAATAATAATACACTTAGGGTATACTACACGAACAGCAGGAGTATAAGAAACAAAATAAACGATTTAAATGCTCTTGTATCACAGAAAAAAAAGATATTATTGTACTAACCGAAACGTGGATGATTGTAGAGAATAGAGAACTATTTGCTGAATATCAAATAAATGGATTTAAACTATTTCACACATATACAGATATTAGACGATGAAGTGTTTGTCAGGGTGCTTAAAGAATGCAAAGGGAATTTCCGAGTTACTGTCTACCATATTTAATAAATCAATAGAGTCAAACAGAGCCAGAGTCATGGAAGGTTGCTAATGTGGTACTAATTTTTAAGAAAGGAGATAGATCACTTGCGTCAAACTATCGGCCAATTAGCCTAACGTCTATTGTGGAAAGTTACTTTAAATATACTGAAAGATACTTTATTATATATATATCATTATTTAAACATATATATTAAGTTATCTTGTATTCTACAAATGGAATATAGTTGTTAAAACTTCTCTGACTGAGTTTTATAATCAGAGAGATAGTTTTTGTATCTTTGCGATTGCCATCTTTATGGTTTCCATGACCAATGTGCTAATAATTCTGTGTTGACAAAGGGTCCCAACTTATCCATCCAAGAAAGTTAAAAAATGTGAAACTTTGTGAACCCATCATTTCTATTTTTAATGTGTAGCATTTATATGAATAACAGAGATCATAGGTAGGAAAAAATGAAATGTCAATTTTATGAACAAATTTATTAAAAAATAATTGGGTTTTCCAAAATTATACAACGAATTTTTACAATAACAGATTATATACAATATATAACACTAAAATAATAATAACATGCTTGGTCAGGAATGTCATCCAAATATGCTAGTTCTACACGGACATGCAGGACTTACTGTACCAGCAAATCACCAGTCACTAAACGGGACGGAACACGTTCTCCAAATGAACTTTTCTCAAGATAAATCTGACTGAAGAATGTTTGCTAAGTGAGGAGTTGAGGTTGTTCGCGCTCATTGATTGAGAAGTGGTCATGCCGATGATTGACTAGTTCCTTCCTGATGAAAATGTATTTCAGTGATTTTTCGTTACATGGATCTTTCTTGGTGACAAAACATTCCACATGTCGGTTGGCTGAAGGTTGCTGGGGAGACTTATCTGGTACAGGAATCCGGCGTTGAATGCCATAGTATAAAGTGGAGAAGGGAGGCTTGAACAGCAGGTCATCATTCCCCGAAGAAGACGGCATACATGGGCCAAGTGAAAACATCTCAGGGAAACACTTCTCAGGAATTAAGTGGCTGTCTTCCTCTTGTACGGGGCAGAAGGGTGGCGTTGCACAGAGATCTTCAAAGAACTGCAGGACATCAATCCCTGTAGGAGATCTATCAGTATTGCTTGTTGAACACTGGGCAGGAATTACCTGTCTATTGTCCTCCTGTACAGGAGAGATGGGTGGGGGTGCACAGATATCTTCAATGAACTGCATGTCATCAATTCGAACAGGAGACTTTACACTTTGGCCAGTAGAACATCTGGTAGGAATTTCTTGTATGTCATCCTCGTACAATGTAAAGATAGGTGGCGAGGCACAGAGATCTTCCAGAAATTGTATGCAATCAAACCTTGTAGGAAACCTTACACTCTGACCAGTTAAACACTTTGCAGGAATTGCCTGTTCGTATTCCTCGTGCAAAGGAGACATTGCAAGGGGTACATAAAAGGTTTGCCGGAGCTGCATGTCATCACATGATTTGCAGTATTTCTCTCTGTCGTCTTCGTGCAAAGGAGACATTGGAGGCGGAACATGAAGGTCTTCCAGGAATTGTCGGCGATCACCTGAAAGTAGCCAACTGCGATGAGATGGTGAAATCCTGGCAGGTTTTTCGTGTCTGTCCTCCTCGTGCAAAGGAGACATTGGAGGCGGTACATAAATATCTTGCAGGAACTGTACGTCATCTCGAGAAATTGGACAAGCACAATGGGATGGTGAAATCTTGGCAGGTTTGCCCTGTCTATCCTCCTCGTGCAAAGGAGACATTGGTGGCGATACATAAAGGTCTTGCAGGAAATGTAGGCCATCACCTGAAGGTATCCAACCACGATGGGATGGTAAAATCTTAGCAGGTTTTTCCTGTCTCTCCTCCACGTGCAAAGGAGACATTGGTGGCTGTACATATATGTCTTGCAGGAACTGTAGATAATCGCGTGAAGTTGGACAAGCACGTTGGGATGGTGAAATCTTGACAGGTTTTTCCTGTCTGCTCTCCTCGTGCAAAGGAGACATTGGTGGCGGTACATAAATGTCTTGCAGGAGCTGTAGGTCATCACTTGAAGGTGGCCAACCTCGATGTGATTCAGAAACCTTGGCAGGATTTTCCTGTCTGTCCTCATTGGGCAAAGGAGACATTGGAGGCGGGAAATATATGTCTTGCAGGAACTGTAAGTCATTTCTTGAAGGTGGACAAGCACGTTGGGATGGTGAAATCTTGGCAGGTTTTTCCTGTCTCTCCTCCTCATGCAAAGGAGACATTGGAGGCGGGACATATATGTCTTGCAGGAACTGTAAGTCATTTCTTGAAGGTGGACAAGCACGATGGGATAGTGAAATCCTGGCAGGTTTTTCCTGTCTGTCCTCCTCGTGCAAAGGAGACATTGGAGGCGGTACATAAATGTCTTGCAGGAACTGTACGTCATCTCGAGAAATTGGACAAGCACGATGGGATGGTGAAATCTTGGCAGATTTGTCCTGTCTGTCCTCCTCGTGCAAAGGAGACATTGGTGGCGATACATAGAAGTCTTGCAGGAACTGTAGGCCATCACCTGAAGGTATCCAACCATGATAGGATGGTAAAATCTTAGCAGGTTTTTCCTGTCTCTCCTCCACGTGCAAAGGAGACATTGGTAGCTGTACATATATGTCTTGCAGGAACTGTAGATAATCGCGTGAAGTTGGACAAGCACGTTGGGATGGTGAAATCTTGACAGGTTTTTCCTGTCTGCTCTCCTCGTGCAAAGGAGACATTGGTGGCGGTACATAAATGTCTTGCAGGAGCTGTAGGTCATCACTTGAAGGTGGCCAACCTCGATGTGATTCAGAAACCTTGGCAGGATTTTCCTGTCTGTCCTCATTGGGCAAAGGAGACATTGGAGGCGGGACATATATGTCTTGCAGGAACTGTAAGTCATTTCTTGAAGGTGGACAAGCACGTTGGGATGGTGAAATCTTGGCAGGTTTTTCCTGTCTCTCCGCCTCATGCAAAGGAGACATTGGAGGCGGGACATATATTTCTTGCAGGAACTGTAAGTCATTTCTTGAAGGTGGACAAGCACGATGGGATAGTGAAATCCTGGCAGGTTTTTCCTGTCTGTCCTCCTCGTGCAAAGGAGACATTGGAGGCGGTACATAAATGTCTTGCAGGAACTGTACGTCATCTCGAGAAATTGGACAAGCAAGATGGGATGGTGAAATCTTGGCAGATTTGTCCTGTCTGTCCTCCTCGTGCAAAGGAGACATTGGTGGCGATACATAGAAGTCTTGCAGGAACTGTAGGCCATCACCTGAAGGTATCCAACCAAGATGGGATGGTAAAATCTTAGCAGGTTTTTCCTGTCTCTCCTCCACGTGCAAAGGAGATATTGGTGGCTGTACATATATGTCTTGCAGGAACTGTAGGTAATCACGTGAAATTGGACAAGCAAGATGGGATGGTGAAATCTTGGCAGGTTTTTCCTGTCTGTCCTTCTCGTGCAAAGGAGACATTGGTGGCGATACATAAATGTCTTGCAGGAACTGTAGGTCATCACCTGAAAGTATCCAACCTCGATTGGATGGTAAATCTTGGCAGGTTTTTCCTGTCTGTCCTTCTCGTGCAAAGGAGACATAGGAGGCTGAACATAAATGTCTTGCAGGAACTGTAGGTCATCTCTTGAAGTTGGACAAGCACGATGGGATTTTGAAATCTTGGCAGGTTTGTCCTGTCTCTCCTCCTCGTGCAAAGGAGATATAGGAGGCGATACATAGAGGTCTTGAGGGAACTGTAGGCCATCACCTGAAGGTATCCAACCACGATGGGATGGTGAAACCTTGGCAGGTTTTTCCTGTCTCTCCTTCTCGTGCAAAGGAGACATTGGCGGCAGTACATAGAGGTCTTTCAGGAACTGTAGGTCATCACTTTGGGATGGTGAAATCTTGGCAGTTTTTTCATGTCTGTCCTCCTCGTGCAAAGGAGACATTGGAGGTGGTACATAAATGTCTTGCAGGAACTGTAGGTCATCACCTGAAAGTATCCAACATCGATAGGATGGTGAAATCCTTGCAGGTTTTTCCTGTCTGTCCTCCTCGTGCAAAGGAGACATTGGAGGCGGTACATAAATGTCTTGCAGGAACTGTACGTCATCTCGAGAAATTGGACAAGCACGATGGGATGGTGAAATCTTGGCAGATTTGTCCTGTCTGTCCTCCTCGTGCAAAGGAGACATTGGTGGCGATACATGGAAGTCTTTCAGGAACTGTAGGCCATCACCTGAAGGTATCCAACCAAGATGGGATGGTAAAATCTTGGCAGGTTTTTCCTGTCTCTCTTCCACGTGCAAAGGAGACATTGGTGGCTGTACATTGGTGTCTTGCAGGAACTGTAGGTAACCACGTGAAGTTGGACAAGCACGTTGGGATGGTGAAATCTTGGCAGGTTTTTCCTGTCTGCTCTCCTCGTGCAAAGGAGACATTGGAGGCGGGACATAAATGTCTTGCAGGAACTGTAGGTCATTTCTTGAAGTTGGACAAGCACGATGGGATGGTGAAATCTTGGAAGGTTTTTCCTGTCTGTTCTCCTCGTGCAAAGGAGACATTGGAGGATGTACATAAATGTCTTGCAGGCACTGTAAGTCATCTCTTAAAGTTGGAGAAGCACAATGGGATTTTGAAATCTTGACAGGTTTGTCCTGTCTGTCCTCATCGTGCAAATGAGACATTGGAGGCGATACATAAATGTCTTGCAGGAGTTCTAGGTCATCACTTGAAGGTGGAAAACCCCGATGTGATTCAGAAACCTTGGCAGGATTTTCCTGTCTGTCCTCTTCGGGCAAAGGAGACATTGGAGGCAGGACATATATGTCTTGCAGGAACTGTAAGTCATCTCTTGCAGTTGGAGAAGCACGATGCGATTTTAAAATCTTTGCAGGATTGTCCTGTCTGTCTTCCTCGTGCAGAGGAGACACTGGAGGCGATACATAGAGGTCTTGCAGGAACTGTAGGTCATCACTTGAAGGTGGCCAAGCCCGATGAGATGGTGAAACCTTGGCAGGTTTTTCCTGTCTGTCCTTCTCGTGCAAAGGAGACATTGGTAACGGTACAGAAATGTCTTGCAGGAACTGTAGGTAATCACGTGAAATTGGACAAGCACGATGGGATGGTGAAATCTTGGCAGGTTTTTCCTGTCTGCTCTCCTCGTGCAAAGGAGACATTGGTGGCGGTACATAAATGTCTTGCAGGAGCTGTAGTTCATCACTTGAAGGTGGCCAACCTCGATGTGATTTAGAAACCTTGGCAGGTTTTTCCTGTCTGCTCTCCTCATGCAAAGGAGACATTGGAGGCGGAACATAAATGTCTTGCAGGAACTGTAGGTCATCTCTTGAAGTTGGACAAGCACGATGGGATTTTGAAATCTTCGCAGGTTTGTCCTGTCTCTCCTCCTCGTGCAAAGGAGATATTGGAGGCGATACATAGAGGTCTTGCAGGAACTGTAGGCCATCACCTGAAGGTATCCAACCACGATGGGATGGTGAAACCTTGGCAGGTTTTTCCTGTCTCTCCTTCTCGTGCAAAGGAGACATTGGCGGCGGTACATAGAGGTCTTTCAGAAACTGTAGGTCATAACTTTGGGATGGTGAAATCTTGGCAGTTTTTTCCTGTCTGTCTTCCTCGTGTAAAGGAGACATTGAAGGCAGTACAGAAATGTCTTGCAGGAACTGTAGGTAATCACGTGAAATTGGACAAGCACGATGGGATGGTGAAATCTTGGAAGGTTTGTCCTGTCTGTCCTCCCCGTGCAAAGGAGACATTGGTGGCGATACATAGAGGTCTTGCAGGAACTGAAGGCCATCACCTGAAGGTATCCAACCACGATGGGATGGTAAAATCTTGGCAGGGTTTTCCTGTCTCTCCTCCACGTGCAAAGGAGACATTGGTGGCTGTATATTTATGTCTTGCAGGAACTGTAGGTAATCACGTGAAGTTGGACAAGCACGTTGGGATGGTGAAATCTTGGCAGGTTTCTCCTGTCTGTCCTCCTCGTGCAAAGGAGACATTGGAGGCGGTACAGAAATGTCTTGCAGGAACTGTAGGTCATCTCTTGAAGTTGGACAAGCACGATGGGATTTTGAAATCTTGTCAGATTTGTCCTGTCTCTCCTCCTCGTGCAAAGGAGATATTGGAGGCGATACATAGAGGTCTTGCAGGAACTGTAGGTCATCACTCTGGGATGGTAAAATCTTGGCAGTTTTTTCTTGTCTGTCTTCCTCGGGCAAAGGAGACATTGGAGGTGGTATATAGAGGTCTTGCAGGAACTGTAGGTCATCATTCCCTGAATTTAACTGAACATGCTGGCTTTGCTGTGGCAACATGTTATTTGAAGGATATAGGAGCACGGAGGCCAGCGGGGAAGTGTGCCTCTTTTGTAAATTTTTTACATTTGTAAAGTTCATGAGGCGATCAACAGCTTTCCGTCCCTTCCGTTTCAAGCTCTCGTAACACATCTCGACATCGCCCTCATTCACAGATGAGATAAGAGGTCGGTTATACAGCCCTTGCTGCAACAACATATTGTTCACTGAAGAAGGAACATACAGGCTTTGAACGGGTAGCATATTAAATGAAGAAGACGGTGTTTTAAAGTTCATGAGACGATCTAGTGCACTCCTTCCAATCCGTTCAAGCTTCTCGTACTTCAGAATGCAACGTTCGTTATCTTTCCAACTCAGATTCTTCTCGTGACAAATGTCGACATCTCTTAAAGCGTCGAGTTTGGAGTGGGATAAGTTGAACCGCATCTTCCGTTCCTTGTGAACACGCGACTTGTTTGCAGCGCCACAACCTCGAATAATTGAACCGCTGTTGTGCTTCACTTTAGCTTCCATCCTTACGAGACTCAGACAGGAGACTGGATGGTGGGCATCGAGCTGGGATCATTTTATACAGAGACTTACCACCTCACCAGAAGGAATCCACTGACACCTCACTCTGAAGCTAGATTCATAAGAATATACAAATGACGATAACTGTAGAAGGCCTATTGTCCCAAACAAGGCAGTTTCTATTTATATTCAGTCAATATCTTTCATATATATGCCTAACCTATGCTTGAAAGTATCAAGGGATCCTACTTTTATTATGTTACACGGTAATTGGTTCCACAAATCAGCAATCCTGTTTCCGAACCAGTATTTACCAAAATCTTAATTAATCGAAACTAATCCACTTTATAACTATTGTTTCGTGTTCTGTTTAGTGTTGATGCTTTTAGTACCCTTTTAATATCCCTTATGTTATATATAATTATTCACTTGTACACCTCTATCATGTCACCCCCTAATTCTTTCCCTTTCTAGAGAATATAATTATAGCTTAGGAACATAAGAATAAAGCCAACAGCAGAAAGCCTATTGGCCCATACGAGGCAGCTCCTATTTATAACCAACCTCTTTTGGTATATACATTCATTCACTTGTACACATCTATAATGTCACCCCATTATTACCCGCCTTTCTAAAGAATATATTTAAAGCATGGGAGCCGGTCGGCCGAGCGGACAGCACGCTGAACATGTGATCCTGTGGTCCTGGGTTCGATCCCAGGCGCCGGCGAGAAACAATGGGCAGAGTTTCTTTCACCCTATGCCCCTGTTACCTAGCAGTAAAATAGGTACCTGGGTGTTAGTCAGCTGTCACGGGCTGCTTCCTGGGGGTGGAGGCCTGGTCGAGGACCGGGCCGCGGGGACACTAAAAGCTCCGAAATCATTTCAAGATAACCTCAAGATAACCATAAGAACATAAGAATAAAGACAACTGCAGAAAGCCTATTGGCCCATACGAGGCAGGTCCTATTTATAACCAACCTTTCTAGAACGATGGGATGGTGAAATGCAGAAATGTAGGTAACTGCAGAATGCACCTCCACAACGTTACGCGATTATTGGCTCCATAAATCAAACACCCTGTTACCGAATCAGGTTTTACCCATGTGTTTCCTAAATCTGAACATAAGAATAAAGGTAACCGCATAGGTCTTATTGGCGCTGAACACACGAGGCAGTTCCTATTTATAAGCACCCAATATCATTCATATATATATATATATATATATATATATATATATATATATATATATATATATATATATATATATATATATATATATATATATATATATATATGTATATATATATATATATATATATATATATATATATATATATATATACATATATATATATATATATATATATATATATATATATATATATATATATATATTAGTATATTTTGGTAGCAGTCTTTCCTGTAGACATATATTATTAAATATGACCGAAAAAGTAAGATTAATAATTCTAACACGAATTTTCTCAATCTTTCGTACATTATGCTTCACTGTTGGAGGTAAATCAAAAATCACTTCTCCAAAATTCATTTTTATTTCTAGTCTGACGCGACACGGGCGCGTTTCGTAAAACTTATTACATTTTCAAAGACTTCACAAATACACAACTGATTAGAACTTGCGTTTCCCTGATTTTATATCTACATTTGAGTGAGGTGGGAAGGGTGATGTGGCATTACATTTGAGTGAGGTGGGAAGGATGATGTGGCATTAACACAAGACAGAACACTAGAGGATATTAATAGGGTATTAAAAGTATCAACACAAGACAGAACAGAAACAATGGGTATTGAATAGAAGTGTTTGTAGAAAGCCTATTGGTCCATATTTCTTGATGCTTCTATATTGGAGCGGAGTCTTGAGGTGGGTAGAATATAGTTATGCAATAATTGGCTGTTGATTGCTGGTGTTGACTTCTTGATGTGTAGTGCCTCGCAAACGTCAAGCCGCCTGCTATCGCTGTATCTATCGATGATTTCTGTGTTGTTTACTAGGATTTCTCTGGCGATGGTTTGGTTATGGGAAGAGATTATATGTTCCTTAATGGAGCCCTGTTGTTTATGCATCGTTAAACGCCTAGAAAGAGATGTTGTTGTCTTGCCTATATACTGGGTTTTTTGGAGCTTACAGTCCCCAAGTGGGCATTTGAAGGCATAGACGACGTTAGTCTCTTTTAAAGCGTTCTGTTTCGTGTCTGGAGAGTTTCTCATGAGTAGGCTGGCCGTTTTTTCTGGTTTTATAGTAAATCGTCAGTTGTATCCTCTGATTTTTGTCTGTAGGGATAACGTTTCTATTAACAATATCTTTCAGGACCCTTTCCTCTGTTTTATGAGCTGTGGAAAAGTAATGTGATGTAATGCCACATCACCCTTCCCACCTCACTCAAATGTAGATATAAAATCAGGGAAACGCAAGTTCTAATCAGTTGTGTATTTGTGAAGTCTTTGAAAATGTAATAAGTTTTACGAAACGCGCCCGTGTCGCGTCAGACTAGAAATAAAAATGAATTTTGGAGAAGTGATTTTTGATTTACCTCCAACAGTGAAGCATAATGTACGAAAGATTGAGAAAATTCGTGTTAGAATTATTAATCTTACTTTTTCGGTCATATTTAATAATATATATATATATATATATATGTATATATATATATATATATATATATATATATTGTGACGGTAACGCGTTGGTGCTCGGCTGTTTAAGGCTAGGGGTATGGCCTCGTCACATAGTTATAAAAAAAAATAGAAAAAAACTGGAACTTCGTCTGTGGTAAGGTAAGGAGAAGACACACAAAACACAAGTAAACTTTAACAATGAAATTTTAATTACGTTAAATAAATCAAAACATGAATAAAATGCACAAACAAATTCTTATAATAAAATCAATCAAAATAATAAGAATAATTAAATGACACAATGAAAAGTTACGTTAAGGCAAAATAACAAGAAGTGCAATACAAAGTAAATGGGAGGTGTTTGGAATATTGGCTTAAAGCCACCACTTCTCTCAGTACACGCTAGCGTCTAGCCGGGAGGAGTGGTGACCACGAGAGCACTGAACATTCTGAGGTCTGAAGTTGGGGCGACCCCAGACATCAAGTAGTATGGGGGGGCGAGTGCAGGTGCAGCCAGACCGGCGACCAATCAGCGGAGCCGGTAGCGATCAACATGTAGTTTGGTGGTTGGAGTCCGAACAGGTGGCTGGCTGCATACGTTTTGCTCACCCTGGCAAGCCTTGCTGGTGTTGTTGTTGGACATGTCTTCCATAGTCGTTTTATATAATTCCGACGACGTAATTATGGAGGGAAGAGCAGGCTCAATCTCTTGAAGGAGATTATCGTCACAACTCTCCCCCGAAGCCTGCGGTTCTGGAAGAAGTACGTCGTTATGTGGTGGAGTAATGGATGGAGTCGCTTCTACTTCATAAACTCTGGAGAGATCAGGGGCTAAGATGTTGTCAGACTCTTGGTATAGCGTGTCTCCAGGTTGAATTTCTGCAGTTAGCAAGCCCATAGTAGAAGACGTTGAGATGAGAAGGGGGCGTGCTGCAGGAGGTGTAGGGTGGTGTGGTCCGTGTTGATGGTGGATCGAGCACTTTTCAGGGGTGGAGTGAAGTGCTGAAGCTTCAGGATGAGGAAGAGTAGCTCCTTGCCAATTGTTCCGTCGTTCCTTGTAGCAGTAGTCGCTGACAGGTGTATTCTTCTCGCCTCGTTGCTGCATCACGACACCACCATCGTCGGTACCATTGGCGTCGACATGGAGGATGAAGGGCTTATCTGACGAGGTGAGAGTGGAATTAGAAGAGGGCATAGGAGCATGATTATTATCCTGAAAGCATTTGGGAAGATCATTAAGGATTTCGGAATTAGAAAGCGCCGACTCCTTGTCAGTGCTTTCGGGAGAAGAAGCTGGGATGGTCTCACTGTGGACGTAGGGTTCTGTGAAGGTGGAATAATTAGTCAAGACAGTGGGAGGAGTACCATTATATTGCTTCAGGAGGTTGACGTGGCACAGCTGGGTCTTCCGCCGCCTATCTGGAGTCTCTATGACGTAAGTGTTGTTGCTTCTGCACTCTTTGACGCAGTAGGGTCCTGAAAATCTGTTTTGTAAAGGTGAACCTGGGATAGGAAAATAGGCAAGGACGAAGTCTCCCGGCTTGAATTTTCTTACTTTGCTGGTCTGGTCGTAATGATTCTTCATTCTCACCTGGGCTTTCAATAGATTATCATGGGCAAAGCGGTGGACTCTCTCTAGAATGTGTTGAAGGTTTTGAAGAAACTGGGGCACATTCTGATGCTCACTGAAGGTGGCATCTCTGAGAGAGTCTTTGAAAGCCTTAAGGGGAGTACGGCACTTACGGCCGTAGAGCATCTCATAAGGAGATACTCCTAGGGACTCATTGGGGAGACTTCTGAAAATACACATTATTAGGTCAATCTGCTTATCCCAATCCTTTGAGGTTTCACTACAAAACTTTTTCAAGAGTGCTTTGATGGTCTGATGACTACGTTCAAGAGAACCCTGTGAAGCAGGATGATAGGGGCTGGACAATACCTGTTTGATGTTGAACTCCTCCAGTGTCCTTTTGAAGAGATCACTGGTGAAGTTGGTGCCACAGTCACTTTGAATCTCCCTGGGAAATCCGTATTGAGTGAAGATCTTCAATAGATGTTTGATAACTGTAGCAGCCGTGATGTTCTTCACTGGAACTGCTATGGGAAATCTGGTGGTAGGACACAGGATGGTTAGGATGTAGGCGTTACCTGAACTGGTCCGAGGTAAAGGACCAACACAGTCTATTATGAGTCTGTGGAAAGGTTCCGCAGGCACCTGTATGGGAATCAGTGGTGCTCTGGGAATGGAGACGTTCGGTTTGCCTGCCATCTGACATGTATGACACTGTTTTACGTACTGTTTGACGTTATTTACCATACCTGGCCAGTAGTAGTCTTGACGAATCCCATGGTAAGTCTTGTTGAAGCCGTAGTGGGAGAATGCTCCGTGGGCCAGGTGTAGAATAGTGGGCCGCAGGCTGGTGGGAATCACAAGTTGTTCGATGTTGGCCCAATCGTCCTCCTCCTTCAGTTTACTGGGTCTATATCTGCGGTAGAGCAAGTCGTTCTCTAGGAAGAACCCAGGAATACTGTCGGGTTGAGTCTCAGCCTGGAAAAACAATGGTGTTAAAGTAAGATCTTCCCTCTGCAACTTACGGAACTCCAACTTGGTCAGATGCGGGGGTAGTTTCTGAGGGTCTTGAGGGACAGCGGTAGCAGTAGCGTCAGCTGGCTGTGGACGTGCGGCTTGTGCACGGGTGGTCACGAGAACCGGAGGAGAAACTTCATCACTCTCTTGAACCTCTGCTGGAACATACTCAAGAATAGGGTTTATTGGCACAGAGTTACACACCTGGGGTTTGTCCATGACGATCAGGTTGGTCGGTTGCAGGTCTTCTGCCAAGTCGTTGCCTAGGAGAAGTTGCACTCCAGGCATGGGAAAAGGCTTTTCCCTGACGGCGACTTGGACTTCTCCGTTCACGTAGGGACAATCCAGGTGGACTCTGGCGAGAGGGTATGGAGTGGTAGCAGTGAGGTCAGTGATGAAGACTGTTTCCCCGGTGTAGACTATGTTGGGCACAGCCGACTTCAAGATGATCGATTGTAGAGCCGCTGTGTCCCTCAAGATCTTCAATTTGAAACGTCCCTCCGGATTTGAACCGTTGGCAGAGACAGTTCCAGTATACAGGTGGTTACTGAAAAGAGAAAGATCATTAACATCAACACCAACATTCATCACAGGCTTACCGGACTTAGGAGGAGTTGGTTTGGGTCGTTGTTGGTCAGTGGTTCCCTTGTATTGAGACTTACCACACTTGTCTATGGTATGTCCATAGAGTCTACAATACTTGCAGTACAGTTGTGAACCAGCTTGATCGGGGCTCACCTTCTCGTAACTGTACCACGACTTCTTACTGGAGGATGGTTCAGGTGTCAGCCGGTGGATGAGGCTGTAAGTGTCAGCCGACTTAGCACACTTCAGGTAGTCGGTTTCTTCTTTATCTGCTAAGTAGAGGCGGACAGGAGGCGGCACACGTCTCAAGAATTCTTCAACAAGCATCAGGTTGACGAGTTCTGTAAAAGTAGAGACATGTGCTGCTTCCAGCCATTTCATGAAATACCTCCGTTTCGTGTTAGCAAACTCGAGGAAGGTAGTGGTACTTGCCTTCAGGTGGTCACGGAATTTCCTTCTATAACTTTCTGTGGAAAGTAGGTAGGCGTCCAACACTGCTTGTTTCAGAGTCTGGTAGTCATTCTCAGACGCCAAAGTACTGAGTGTGACTGCAGCTCTACCTGTAAGATGGACTCTGAGAAGTGTGGCCCATTGGTCGACAGGCCAACTGAGTTGATTAGCAAGGGTTTCAAAGGTGGTGAAAAACACATCAACTTCTGCTTCTACAAAGGATGGCATTAACTTACTTGCATGTGATATATTAAAACTGACAGGAAGATTGGCAGTAGCTTGTTGGCGTTGAGTGAAGTGGGAAGTTTCCAAGGCGATTTCACGTTGACGACACTCTAGAGCCAGAGTTGCTTGTTGCTTGTCATGTTCGCGTTGCATCTCCAACTCGCGTTGTTTGGTTTCAAGCTGTACTCGTTCACGTTCACGGAGTAATGCGACCTCACGTTCGTGTTCTTCTCTCCTCAAAGCAGCTTCGCGTTCTTGTTCGTCTCTCCTCAAAGCGGCTTCGCGTTCGTGTTCTTCCCTTCGTATGGCAGCCGCTCGTTCTTGTTGTTCGCGGGCTTCCCTTTGCTGCTCACGTTCAATCTTAGCCAGCTCTAGTTTAAGTTTCATCGTTGCCAAGTCAGTTTTATCTGCAGTATAGTAAGTTTCATGAGTTTCAGAGTCTATCTTACCTTGCTCTAAATAGTAATCCAGCAACAGGTTGTGTAGGTCATTTTTGTTGGCTTGGTAGGGAACTTCTAGTTGATACTCATGTGCAAGAGTTTGTAATTCAGTCCTCTTGGCACGACTTAAAGTTCCTATTTCACCTGCTGGATTTGCACGGAAAGTTTGGAGACGAAACATTGTGAAATTAGCAAATAAAGGTACACGAATATTCAATAGTGAAATGTCAGAAACAGGACAACGTGGCAACTGGTACCTATCCTGTGTGATCTTTAACAATTAACGTTAAGTGAAAGATATTAAATGATTAAATTAAATCCAGGGCGCAGGAAATCTTGTACCCGGTACTCATGTAAGAGAATAAGGGCAAGAAAATCCTACTAACAAATGAAACAAAGTTTCGAAAACAAATGAAACAGTTAAATGCTTCAAAAGTAAAATTGGTAGTCCAAGGATGTAGGCATACCTTGCCAAGTCTCTACAGGACATAAAGCAAGTTTTTCCCACTAAATTTAATATGATACTTACAGAATTAGCGAACTTTTGTGCTCTGAAAAAATAAGCTAATTCCCTACCGTTGTATGTATCATCATCTCTGACTGACGTGTAGGGGTGCGAGGTGTCAACTGGTGACGAGAACTGCTGCTGAGGTCCCAATTCAGCAACTAAAGTTCGAGCTAGAGGAACTATGGCCCTCTTTGTCCTCCTACAGTCAGATTGCAGAAGATTGGGTACTCTTGACCCGGGGCAGACCACAGTACCAGGGTACCAATATGATGATCTGTCAGAATGAGAAATATTCAAGGGACATAGATGGTAAACACGAGTAATAACACGGAGGGAGAGATGACCAATTAAGAGTATGACCGAGGCCTACAGTCACCACGTAATCCAAAGTTGTCTCACCTTCACTATATGTTACTCTCGTAATGCACAATACACCGCACCTTATAAAAAATGAAATTGAATATGAAAAATAGTAAAGCTACGTTAACAAAGTTAAATACGCTTACCATAAATTACCACTTGGCACCAGTACCTGAGTGAAGCTCCTAGGACAGGCCCCCATATAACTTGTGACGGTAACGCGTTGGTGCTCGGCTGTTTAAGGCTAGGGGTATGGCCTCGTCACATAGTTATAAAAAAAAATAGAAAAAAACTGGAACTTCGTCTGTGGTAAGGTAAGGAGAAGACACACAAAACACAAGTAAACTTTAACAATGAAATTTTAATTACGTTAAATAAATCAAAACATGAATAAAATGCACAAACAAATTCTTATAATAAAATCAATCAAAATAATAAGAATAATTAAATGACACAATGAAAAGTTACGTTAAGGCAAAATAACAAGAAGTGCAATACAAAGTAAATGGGAGGTGTTTGGAATATTGGCTTAAAGCCACCACTTCTCTCAGTACACGCTAGCGTCTAGCCGGGAGGAGTGGTGACCACGAGAGCACTGAACATTCTGAGGTCTGAAGTTGGGGCGACCCCAGACATCAAGTAGTATGGGGGGGCGAGTGCAGGTGCAGCCAGACCGGCGACCAATCAGCGGAGCCGGTAGCGATCAACATGTAGTTTGGTGGTTGGAGTCCGAACAGGTGGCTGGCTGCATACGTTTTGCTCACCCTGGCAAGCCTTGCTGGTGTTGTTGTTGTTGTTGGACATGTCTTCCATAGTCGTTTTATATAATTCCGACGACGTAATTATGGAGGGAAGAGCAGGCTCAATCTCTTAAAGGAGATTATCGTCACAATATATATACAATCTTTGGACAACACCCACCAGTGGGACTCGAACCCAGAAAGCACAACTACCTTCCAGTAGCTGGCATAACTAGTATGCTTTAACCCACTACGCCATCAGACCTTACAAAAGAAGTAGATAGTTCGAGATATATATATCTCAAACATCTCTACCTCCCGAAGGCACCAGATGAGTGAGGGGTCAGTCTGCATTTTTCGTCAAGCCACTGTCAATGTGAGAGAACTCGTGTCCAGCTTATAAGCCTATACTTGCATAAACCACAAGTGAAGATAAACAATCTTTGGACAACACCCACCAGTGGGACTCGAACCCAGAAAGCACAACTACCTTCCAGTAGCTGGCATAACTAGTATGCTTTAACCCACTACGCCATCAGACCTTACAAAAGAAGTAGATAGTTCGAGATATATATATCTCAAACATCTCTACCTCCCGAAGGCACCAGATGAGTGAGGGGTCAGTCTGCATTTTTCGTCAAGCCACTGTCAATGTGAGAGAACTCGTGTCCAGCTTATAAGCCTATACTTGCATAAACCACAAGTGAAGATAAACAATCTTTGGACAACACCCACCAGTGGGACTCGAACCCAGAAAGCACAACTACCTTCCAGTAGCTGGCATAACTAGTATGCTTTAACCCACTACGCCATCAGACCTTACAAAAGAAGTAGATAGTTCGAGATATATATATCTCAAACATCTCTACCTCCCGAAGGCACCAGATGAGTGAGGGGTCAGTCTGCATTTTTCGTCAAGCCACTGTCAATGTGAGAGAACTCGTGTTCAGCTTATAAGCCTATACTTGCATAAACCACAAGTGAAGATAAACAATCTTTGGACAACACCCACCAGTGGGACTCGAACCCAGAAAGCACAACTACCTTCCAGTAGCTGGCATAACTAGTATGCTTTAACCCACTACGCCATCAGACCTTACAAAAGAAGTAGATAGTTCGAGATATATATATCTCAAACATCTCTACCTCCCGAAGGCACCAGATGAGTGAGGGGTCAGTCTGCATTTTTCGTCAAGCCACTGTCAATGTGAGAGAACTCGTGTCCAGCTTATAAGCCTATACTTGCATAAACCACAAGTGAAGATAAACAATCTTTGGACAACACCCACCAGTGGGACTCGAACCCAGAAAGCACAACTACCTTCCAGAAGCTGGCATAACTAGTATGCTTTAACCCACTACGCCATCAGACCTTACAAAAGAAGTAGATAGTTCGAGATATATATATCTCAAACATAGCCATCATAGATATATATATCTATGATGGCGTAGTGGGTTAAAGCATACTAGTTATGCCAGCTACTGGAAGGTAGTTGTGCTTTCTGGGTTCGAGTCCCACTGGTGGGTGTTGTCCAAAGATTGTTTATCTTCACTTGTGGTTTATGCAAGTATAGGCTTATAAGCTGAACACGAGTTCTCTCACATTGACAGTGGCTTGACGTAAAATGCAGACTGACCCCTCACTCATCTGGTGCCTTCGGGAGGTAGAGATGTTTGAGATATATATATCTCGAACTATCTACTTCTTTTGTAAGGTCTGATGGCGTAGTGGGTTAAAGCATACTAGTTATGCCAGCTACTGGAAGGTAGTTGTGCTTTCTGGGTTCGAGTCCCACTGGTGGGTGTTGTCCAAAGATTGTTTATCTTCACTTGTGGTTTATGCAAGTATAGGCTTATAAGCTGGACACGAGTTCTCTCACATTGACAGTGGCTTGACGAAAAATGCAGACTGACCCCTCACTCATCTGGTGCCTTCGGGAGGTAGAGATGTTTGAGATATATATATCTCGAACTATCTACTTCTTTTGTAAGGTCTGATGGCGTAGTGGGTTAAAGCATACTAGTTATGCCAGCTACTGGAAGGTAGTTGTGCTTTCTGGGTTCGAGTCCCACTGGTGGGTGTTGTCCAAAGATTGTTTATCTTCACTTGTGGTTTATGCAAGTATAGGCTTATATATATATATATATATATATATATATATATATATATATATATATATATATATATATATATATATATATATATATGTCTAAACTATGCAACTATGCTTGAAACAATCAAGGGATCCTTCTTCTAATATGTTACGCGGTAATTAATTGCACGACTCAACAGCCCTGTTACCGAACCAGTATTTACCCAGGTCTTTCCTAAATCTAACCTTATCCAATTTATACTCGTTATTTCGAGTTCTCTCTCTCATGTGTTAATACTTTTAGTACCGTATTAATATTCCTTTTTATGCTCATTCTTCCACTTATACACCGTTTCATGTCACCCCCTAGTTCTTCGCCTTTGTAGAGAATGTTATTTAACTATTGTCAATCTTGCTTCATATGACATTTCTAATTTTGAGGATTATCTTTGTCATCATACGCTGGACCCGTTCTATTAATTTTTTATCCATTCTACAGTACAACGACCAAAACTGAACTGCATAATCTAAATGGCACCTAACCAGATCAAGATAAAGCTGATGAACAACACCAGGTGTCTTATTAGTAACGTTTTGATTAATAAATTCCAGTGTCCTATTTGCTTAATACGAACATTTATGCGTTTTTTTTTTCAATTCTTACTAATTATAACTCCTACATCCCTTTCAATTCTAAACATAACTTATTAAATAATGTTCTAAGCAAATCAAAGGAACGTAGTATCAAACAAATTTAACAGATCGAATACCAATTGTGGGAACTGACCTGTGAGATTTATATTTATTTAATTTATATGAATATATATTTACGTTAATTTATATACTTCGATAGCAATTTGTATAATGATAAGTGGACTGTATTTCTGCAATAATCTCATAATCTCACAAATCGATCCTCTACACATTAGGGGGGTTTATTAAATTTATATATATATATGCAGCCAATCAAACTACAGTATTAACTACATACATTGAAGAGGTTCCTTATCTTATAGTACAGCAGGCCTTAGTCCAAACAGGTATAACTAGGATGTAGACACCGAATTTTCCTCTTTGAGGTAGCTTCCATCACCCAGTAACTGGTGCACAAAGTCTTGCTTCCTCGTCTTGACCTGTTAAAAGGGCGCTAGCTGTAAAGCCAGAATCCTATATATGACAAGTATTTCAGAGAAAACACTGTACATGGAACAATGAAGACCTGGCTTAATTACCTTTAGTTTGAGGCTATCTCGTGCTCTAACCAGCTAACCCTACCCAATGACATTAATGGCCACTAATGATAGATAATGGGTTTCGGAAAGAACACTTAACTTGATTTGATGACAGCGTGTTGAAGATGGTACACCTTTGGTTTCCATAACACTACGTCCAAGTAAAATTAACAGGAGCCGTATTTGCTCCCGTGCCTCTGGTCTAGTATCAACAATGGCTGCCCTCCTTCCTCACTGATGCCTGGCTTACATTGTCCAGATGTCAATAAGTGATAGAAGGGTCACATTTACTCTACATTAATATTGATAATTAAGTTAATTTATATGAGATGTTTTTATGACGGTAAAGTCCAAAGACTAATGTATTTAAGAATAATTCCCACCATAATAGGTGGTGAATTATAATAGTATGTGGTGATGATATCCCGTTTTCTTTAGACGGTAATTCCACTACAAGTTACGTTTTCTATGGTTAACTTGTTCATACAATACAGCAGCTATTATTATCTGTCTGTATGATATTAAATGGTGTCGGATTTTCCGACATAATTCCCCAGGGGTTGCTCACGGGTCGAAGTCCTCTTTAGAACAGACGAACACCGATACTCCTCCTTCGAATTATTAGATTAATTTGATGTTAGTAGTTAGTAATCACACATTTGTGCATCTGTTCATACAGGACGGATGTCCCGTACTAGAGTTGCAGGGGTTAGAAGTCTAATGAGATTTCATTTCCCTGTCAACTCTTGAAAGGCTAATATTCAAGCCTAATTACTTATACTTGACTGTAGTACTTGATCACATTCAGTCTTCTGGGTTAATAAATCATACTTGACTGTAGTACTTGATCACATTCAGTCTTCTGGGTTAAATAATGATTCAGGGACTGCAGTGAGATCAGTGACATTAGATATAACTTGAAGTTTGTTCAGGTAACTAGTCACTGATATATAAACACTGAGGCCCATGGAATACATCTTGATTAAATAATAAATGTATCAAATCAGTCATCAGATTTATTGTGGTTTAATTTAGTTAATTGATTCAGAAGATTGAATAGCTCATCATTAAAGTAAAGTATGGTTCTGAGACTGCAGTGGGTTCAGTGACATTGGTCGCAGTGACTTGTAGCTGTTTAAGCTACTGTTCACTGATTTGCCACTGAGGCCTCATGAACTCATCTTCAGCTTTAAATGATGATACTAACATCAACCTCTGTTACTATAATCAGCTGTAATCTCCTTAGTATAATGCTACTGGAGAAATATAATCAGCTGACAAATTTAGATTTCTATTGGTATTGTTTATCTGCAGGCATAGGTCTCCTCAGGCTTGATACTGGGCCTGAGAGTAATTTACCTCCTGCAGAGTTTAACATGGTTATACCCTGATATTTAGTAGGGCTACCGATGAATCGATGACAATAGTCTGTCCCTACAAGGAGACCGAAGTCGGTGAGGTGATCAGACTTAATATTATCTGCCAATTTTATTCCCCTATTTCTCAGGAATTTGGCTGTTGCTCTCAGACCTTGAACTTGTAGGTCTACTGGTATTTTGTCCACCACAATGGCTTGTACTCGACAGACGTACCTGCCTAAACGTACTGATGGTTGTACCACCTGGTAGACTTGAGGTCCTGCATCTGTTACAAACCCTGAGATATTGAATGACATCTGGGCTACAGACCTTAATTGTAGTTCATCTGCCAACTTTTTAGTGATATATGTTCTCTGGGATCCTTGGTCAAACAACCCACGGGTATGGACCTTAGCCCTCTTATTCAGGATGGTAATTTGGGCAGTAGGCAAAGTCGTATTACCTTTAGACTTTGCCAATTGGACAGTTTTTGTTTGTTGCACCTTGCAGTACTGTACAGTGGTGGGAATGCTATCTTCCACCTTGGGTCTTGAATACGTTAATTTCTATGTTTGCACAGTGCTGCATGGTGCCTACCTCTTCTACACCTGTTGCAGGTGTTGAATTGGGTATCACAATAGTCTATGTTGTGTGACTTGAGACACCTTGAACATCTCCCTAATTCCTGGAGTCGCTCAATACGAGTGTCTCTGGTTGGATAATTAGCACAACAGTATGTTGAATGTTTCTTTTTGCAGAACATACATGTCCCCCAGCATACTGCACGTTTGGAAGTTACCGGTTTGGGTGAACTAGTAACAGTAGGCTTGGAGGATTTTGCTTCATTGTCAGATTTTCTGCAACTTGATGTTTGAGTAATTGGTTGATGTTTATTTGGGGTAGTTGTTTTACCCTCTAATTGACTCTTATTTTCTATTTCTGAAGGCTTGCATGAGGCTTTAACTTCCTCATTTGCTCGTCGTTTGTTTATGATGGAATGTAAACCTTCAGTGATGTCCTGTACTGTCAGGATGGTGTTATGTTGATGTGCATATAATTCATCTAGTATGTCGCTGGACAATTTTCGTTGAAGGACTACTTTGATCATCCATTCACTAGTAGTTATATCAACCTTAAGACTGAATGTTCTTAGTAGTGACTCAAACTCCATGCTGAAGGATTGTAATGAGTCAGCAGTCTGATCAGGTTGAGGTAAATCCAGCAATTGTAGTACTAGATGTATGACAGTTTTCTCAATGCCAGCATTATCCATACTAGCTAGTTGGTGAAGCCTTGTGGGGCTTGTACTTGGGCTGCTCATAATACTGAAAAAGCACTGATGGTAGCCTAGGGTAAAATGCACTCACTAGGCAATAATCCTACCTCTACTAGAGGTTAGCACTTAAAATTAATACACATTATATATATACAATCATACACACTAATGATTTGAGTGATAAACCAGTGTCACTGGAAGTACCTATAGGTTAGCTCTTCTATATCACCCTAGGATGGTAGAGACACTAATTAATCACTCAAAGGTGTAATGATCATAAGTAAATTATTATATATACACAACTCAACTCGAGTTGATAAAATTACACCCAAAATAGGGTCTGGACCATTCATTAATGGTGCTAGGTTGTTGAATATAGTACAACTGACTATGGTAACAATGGGACTAGGATGAACGATAATAGTTCAACTAGTCAATGGTTAATATCCTACCCTGTTGTGGGTTGGCAATTAGTAAATATTATACTGTGATCACTAGTGCAATATATATTAAATAATTCTCTATTTTGGAGAAATAATATACACAATTATTGATAATAGCCTCTTAATTAGCCTCTATGAAACTTCTAATATTATCAAGAAGTATTAAATGTTATTAGTGACCTCGCGAAATAAACTCCACAAAATTCGTAGATAATCTCTCGCGAAATTTAACACCACGAAATCCGTGAACAATCTCGCGACACAGTCACTAATTTGGCTGGCTTCTATATTAGCACTGTCATTTCACAGAATAACACGCCACCAAATCTGTGGGTGTGCATGAAACCGCTGACTAAGGCTGATCTGAACTGAGCGGGGCTCGTGAACTGGCTTGAGGCAACGCTGCCGTCTTTGACTGGCTGGCCTTGTTTAAATCACACTGCACTAGTTTATTTAATGAATCCACTGGTTAACTGGTTCATCCCGTACTAAGATGACCAAATGTGGGTTCAAAGGACCGAATATTCCGGTTCTGAAGGTCCAAATAATGTGGGAACCGACCTGTGAGATTTATATTTATTTAATTTATATGAATATATATTTACGTTAATTTATATACTTCGATAGCAATTTGTATAATGATAAGTGGACTGTATTTCTGCAATAATCTCATAATCTCACAAATCGATCCTCTACACATTAGGGGGGTTTATTAAATTTATATATATATATATGCAGCCAATCAAACTACAGTATTAACTACATACATTGAAGAGGTTCCTTATCTTATAGTACAGCAGGCCTTAGTCAAAACAGGTATAACTAGGATGTAGACACCAAATTATCCTCTTTGAGGTAGCTTCCATCACCCAGTAACTGGTGCACAAAGTCTTGCTTCCTCGTCTTGACCTGTTAAAAGGGCGCTAGCTGTAAAGCCAGAATCCTATATATGACAAGTATTTCAGAGAAAACACTGTACATGGAACAATGAAGACCTGGCTTAATTACCTTTAGTTTGAGGCTATCTCGTGCTCTAACCGGCTAACCCTACCCAATGACATTAATGGCCACTAATGATAGATAATGGGTTTCGGAAAGAACACTTAACTTGATTTGATGACAGCGTGTTGAAGATGGTACACCTTTGGTTTCCATAACACTACGTCCAAGTAAAATTAACAGGAGCCGTATTTGCTCCCGTGCCTCTGGTCTAGTATCAACAATGGCTGCCCTCCTTCCTCACTGACGCCTGGCTTACATTGTCCAGATGTCAATAAGTGATAGAAGGGTCACATTTACTCTACTTTAATATTGATAATTAAGTTAATTTATATGAGATGTTTTTATGATGGTAAAGTCCAAAGACTAATGTATTTAAGAATAATTCCCACCATAATAGGTGGTGAATTATAATAGTATGTGGTGATGATATCCCGTTTTCTTTAGACGGTAATTCCACTACAAGTTACGTTTTCTATGGTTAACTTGTTCATACAATACAGCAGCTATTATTATCTGTCTGTATGATATTAAATGGTGTCGGATTTTCCGACACCAATGACCCGAAATAAATAACAAAACATCTGAAGAATCTTATAGGTAGAAAGAGATCATGATATAAGTAGATTCAGAATAGGGACGTCACTTAACCAGAATTCATTTATGTGGTTAATGTAAAAAAAAAAAAAAAGAGATAAGGAGGGCAATCAGAATCTATGAACTTCGCATAGCAGGGAGGGGAGAGGCAAATTTTAAATTTTTTTTCAGCTTTATCTAACAAAGATTAAAGGAAGAATAGGTCCATTAAATACAGTAATAGGTCAGATATTGGATTATGACGAGGGGGTGAGCAGTATTTTTATTAAATATTTTAAGGAGTTGGGCAACAAAATAATAATACACTTAGGGTATACTACACGAACAGCAGGAGTATAAGAAACAAAATAAACGATTTAAATGCTCTTGGATCAGAGAAAAAAAATATTATTGCACTAACCGAAACGTGGATGATTGTAGAGGATAGAGAACTATTTGCTGAATATCAAATAAATGGATTTAAACTATTTAACACATATTAGACGAGGAGGGTGAGAAGCCATATATGTTAGGGAAAATTTGAATTGTAGTCTCAAAGAGATAATCAAAGCTGAGCTACACAGAAACTAATTGGCTACAATTAAACTAAAAAGCAAATAATCTAATAATAGGAGCTCTATACAGGCCACCGAACTTAGAATGGATGGAAGCAAAGCACCTATGGGATGAAATATCTAGATCATCTAGGTCTAACATTATTTGTGTCATGGGTGAGTTTAATTTTAGTGGACTAAATTGGTTTAACAGAACAGGGAATAATGAAGCAGAAGATTTTTTAGAATTAATTGACGATTGCTTTCTTACGCAACACATTAAGGATCCAACGCGGAAAAATAATATTTTAGATTTGGTGTTAACTAACAGAGAAACACAAATTAATGACATCGAAATTGGGAGTGAGCTAGGGAATTGTGATCACAAAGAAATCAGATTTAGCATAGAATGGAATAGATCTGTAAGAGAAAGATCTGTCAAAGTGCCAGTATTTCGAAAAGCTGATTTTAATAGCCTAAGAATTTTTTGGGTCAAATAGATTGGAAAGTCTTGGGCATGGGGGGTGGGCCGGTCTTGGAATGAGACGTCAACCCAGCGATAGGTGACGTAAAAAGGGACTTGGATGTGGATTCAAAATATAACATATTTAAAAATATTCTAAGCACAGCACAGGAACGTAGTATACCATATAAATTGAATAGAACGAACACGTGAGTGATCCACAAATGGATAACAAAAGATCTGAAGAACCTTAGAGGTAAAAACAGAGTGTGGTACAAAAGGTTTAGGAGTGGGAAAGTCTGTTTAGAACAGGAATTCGTACAACTGGTTAGAAATGTTAAAAAAGAGATAAGAAGAACAAATAAAAATTATGAAGTTCGCTTAGCAGGGCAAGCAAAGACAAACCCTAAAGGGTTTTTCAGTTATATCGAACAAGGATTATTGAAAGGATAGGTCCATTTATAACTGAGACAGGTCAGATAACGGATAATGACGAAGAGATGAGTAGTATTTTTAGTCAATATTTTATCTATGTATTTACCAAAGAGGAACTTAACAATATGCCTTCAGCCGAACAAGTCTATGTGGGTAGGGGACGAGAACAGGTTGACTAGTTTAGCAGTTACCAGGGAGGATGTAATTAAACAAATAGTAAAACTCAAACCAAACACATCCCCAGGACCGGATGAAGTGTTTGTCAGGGTGCTTAAAGAATGCAAAGGAGATTTCCGAGCCACTGTCTACCATATTTAATAAATCAATAGAGTCAAACAGAGTGCCAGAGTCATGGAAGGTTGCTAATGTGGTACTAATTTTTAAGAAAGGAGATAGATCACTTACATCAAACTATCGGCCAATTAGCCTAACGTCTATTGTGGAAAGTTACTTATATCGATTATTGCAAACACAATTCGTCTTCATGATCTCGTGGTATCTGCAGGATCTCATGGTATCGTTCCTTTTTTACTTGGTGGAGTTGTATTTGTAAGCCTAAGCAGTAGAAAATCATTTTCCTAGTTTAAAATCCAATGTTTGTATTATGATTCTTTATATTTTTTAATTTGCAGATACTTTAATATATATATATCATTATTTAAACATATATATTAAGTTATCTTGTATTCTACAAATGGAATATAGTTGTTAAAACTTCTCTGACTGAGTTTTATAATCAGAGAGATAGTTTTTGCATCTTTGCGATTGCCATCCTTATGGTTTCCATGCCCAATGTGCTAATAATTCTGTGTTGACAAAGGGTCCCAACTTATCCATCCAAGAAAGTTAAAAAATGTTAAACTTTGTGAACCCATCATTTCTATTTTTAATGTGTAGCATTTATATGAATAACAGAGATCTTGGGTAGAAAAAAATGAAATGTCAAATTTATTAACAAATTTATTAAAAAATAATTGGGTTTTCCAAAATTATACAACGAATTTTTACAATAACAGATTATATACAATATATGACACTAAAATAAGAATAACATGCTTGGTCAGGAATGTCATCCAAATATCCTAGTTCTACACGGACATGCAGGACTTACAGTACCAGCAAATCACCAGTCACTAAACGGGACGGAACACGTTCTCCAAATGAACTTTTCTCAAGATAAATCTGACTGAAGAATGTTTGCTAAGTGAGGAGTTGAGGTTGTTCGCGCTCATTGATTGAGAAGTGGTCATGCCGATGATTGACTAGTTCCTTCCTGATGAAAATGTATTTCAGTGATTTTTCATTACATGGATCTTTCTTGGTGACAAAATATTCCACATGTCGGTTGGCTGAAGGTTGCTGGGGAGACTTATCTGGTACAGGAATCCGGCGATGAATGCCATAGTATAAAGTGGAGAAGGGAGGCTTGAACAGCAGATCATCATTCCCCGAAGAAGCCGGCATACATGGGCCAAGTGAAAACATCTCAGGGAAACACTTCTCAGGAATTAACTGGCTGTCTTCCTCTTGTACGGGACAGAAGGGTGGCGTTGCACAGAGATCTTCAAAGAACTGCAGGACATCAATCCCTGTAGGAGATCTATCACTATTGCTTGTTGAACACTGGGCAGGTATTACCTGTCTACTGTCCTCGTGTACAGGAGAGATGAATGGGGGTGCACAGATATCTTCAATGAACTGCATGTTATCAATTCGAACAGGAGACTTTACACTTTGGCCAGTAGAACATCTGGTAGATGTTCTACTGGCAATAGATGGCGAGGTACAGAGATCTTCCAGAAACTGTATGCAATCAAAACTTGTAGGAGACCTTACACTCTGACCAGTTAAACACTTTGCAGGAATTGCCTGTTCGTATTCCTCGTGCAAAGGAGACATTGGAGGGGGTACATAGAAGGTTTGCCGGAGCTGCATGTCATCACATGATTTGAAGTATTTCTCTTTGTCGTCTTCGTGCAAAGGAGACATTGGAGGCGGAACATGAAGGTCTTCCAGGAATTGTCGACGATCACCTGAAGGTAGCCAAATGCGATGAGATGGAGAAACCTTGGCATGATTTTCCTGTCTGTCCTCCTCGTGCAAAGGAGACATTGGTGGCGATACATAGAGGTCTTGCAGGAACTGTAGGCCATCACCTGAAGGTATCCAACCACGATGGGATGGTAAAATCTTAGCAGGTTTTTCCTGTCTCTCCTCCACGTGCAAAGGAGACATTGGTGGCTGTACATATATGTCTTGCAGGAACTGTAGGTAATCGCGTGAAGTTGGACAAGCACGTTGGGATGGTGAAATCTTGACAGGTTTTTCCTGTCTGCTCTCCTCGTGCAAAGGAGACATTGGTGGCGGTACATATATGCCTTGTAGGAACTGTATGTCATGTCGTGAAGTTGGACAATCACGTTGGGATAGTGAAATCTTGTCAGGTTTGTCCTGTCTGTCCTCCTCGTCCACAGGAGACATTGGAGGCGGTACATATATGTCTTGTAGGAACTGTAGGTAATCACGGGAAATTGGACAAGCAAGATCGGATGGTGAAATCTTGGCAGGTTTTTCCTGTCTGTCCTTCTCGTGCAAAGGAGACATTGGTGGCGATACATAAATGTTTTGCAGGAACTGTAGGTCATCACCTGAAAATATCCAACCTCGATGGGATGGTGAAATCTTGGCAGGTTTTTCCTGTCTGTCCTTCTCGTGCAAAGGAGACATTGGAGGCGGAACATAAATGTCTTGCAGGAACTGTAGGTCATCTCATGAAGTTGGACAAGCACGATGGGATTTTGAAATCTTGGCAGGTTTGTCCTGTCTCTCCTCGTGCAAAGGAGATATAGGAGGCGATACATAGAGGTCTTGAAGGAACTGTAGGCCATCACCTGAAGGTATCCAACCACGATGGGATGGTGAAACCTTGGCAGGTTTTTCCTGTCTCTCCTTCTCGTGCAAAGGAGACATTGGCGGCAGTACATAGAGGTCTTTCAGGAACTGTAGGTCATCACTTTGGGATGGTGAAATCTTGGCAGTTTTTTCATGTCTGTCCTCCTCGTGCAAAGGAGATATTGGAGGCGGTACAGAAATGTCTTGTAGGAACTGTAGGTAATCACGTGAAATTGGACAAGCACGATGGGATGGTAAAATCTTGGCAGGTTTGTCCTCTCTGTCGTCCTCGTGCAAAGGAGACATTGGTGGCGATACATAGAGGTCTTGCAGGAACTGTAGGCCATCACCTGAAGGTATCCAACCACGATGGGATGGTAAAATCTTAACAGGTTTTTCCTGTCTCTCCTCCACGTGAAAAGGAGACATTGGTGGCTGTACATATATGTCTTGCAGGAACTGGATGTCATCTCGTGAAGTTGGACAATCACGATGGGATAGTGAAATCTTGGCAGGTTTTTCCTGTCTGTCCTCGTGCAATGGAGACATTGGAGGCGGTACATAAATGTCTTGCAGGAACTGTATGTCATCTCGTGAAGTTGGACAAGCACGATGGGATGGTGAAATCTTGGCAGATTTGTCCTGTCTGTCCTCCTCGTGCAAAGGAGACATTGGTGGCGATACATAGAAGTCTTGCAGGAACTGTAGGCCATCACCTGAAGGTATCCAACCAAGATGAGTTGGTAAAATCTTAGCAGGTTTTTCCTGTCTCTCCTCCACGTGCAAAGGAGACATTGGTGGCTGTACATATATGTCTTGCAGGAACTGTAGGTCATCACGTGAAATTGGACAAGCAACATGGGATGGTGAAATCTTGGCAGGTTTTTCCTGTCTGTCCTTCTCGTGCAAAGGAGACATTGGTGGCGATACATAAATGTCTTGCAGGAACTGTAGGTCATCACCTGAAAGTATCCAACCTCGATGGGTTGGTGAAATCTTGGCAGGTTTTTCCTGTCTGTCCACCTCGGTCAAAGGAGACATTGGAGGCGGTACATAAATGTCTTGCAGGAACTGTTGGTATTCACGTGAAGTTGGACAAGCACGATGGTATGGTGAAATCTTGGCAGGTCTTTCCTGTCTGTCCTTCTCGTGCAAAGGAGACATTGGAGGCGGAACATAAATGTCTTGTAGGAACTGTAGGTCATCTCTTGAAGTTGGACAAGCACGATGGGATTTTGAAATCTTGGCAGGTTTGTCCTGTCTCTCCTCCTCGTGCAAAGGAGATATAGGAGGCGATACATAGAGGTCTTGCAGGAACTGTAGGTCATCACTTTGGGATGGTGAAATCTTGGCAGTTTTTTCATGTCTGTCCACCTCGTGCAAAGGAGACATTGGAGGCGGTACAGAAACGTCTTTTAGGAACTGTAGGTAATCACGTGAAATTGGACAAGCACGATGGGATGGTGAAATCTTGGCAGGTTTGTCCTGTCTGTCCTCCCCGTGCAAAGGAGACATTGGTGGCGATACATAGAGGTCTTGCAGGAACTGTAGGCCATCACCTGAAGGTATCCAACCACGATGGGATGGTAAAATCTTGGCAGGTTTTTCCTGTCTGTTCTCCTCGTGCAAAGGAGATATTGGAGGATGTACATAAATGTCTTGCAGGAAATGTAAATCATCTCTTAAAGTTGGAGAAGCACAATGGGATTTTGAAATCTTGACAGGTTTGTCCTGTCTGTCCTCATCGTGCAAAGGAGACATTGGAGGCGATACATAAATGTCTTGCAGGAGTTCTAGATCATCACTTGAAGGTGGAAAACCCCGATGTGATTCAGAAACCTTGGCAGGATTTTCCTGTCTGTCCTCTTCGGGCAAAGGAGACATTGGAGGCGGGACATATATGTCTTGCAGGAACTGTAAGTCATCTCTTGAAGTTGGAGAAGCACGATGCGATTTTGAAATCTTTGCAGGATTGTCTTGTCTGTCTTCCTCGTGCAGAGGAGACATTGGAGGCGATACATAGAGGTCTTGCAGGAACTGTAGGTCATCACTTGAAGGTGGCCAAGCCCGATGAGATGGTGAAACCTTGGCAGGTTTTTCCTGTCTGTCCTTCTCGTGCAAAGGAGACATTGGTGGCGGTACAGAAATGTCTTGCAGGAACTGTAGGAAATCACGTGAAATTGGACAAGCACGATGGGATGGTGAAATCTTGGCAGGTTTGTCCTGTCTGTCCTCCCCGTGCAAAGGAGACATTGGTGGCGATACATAGAGGTCTTGCAGGAACTGTAGGCCATCACCTGAAGGTATCCAACCACGATGGGATGGTAAAATCTTGGCAGGTTTTTCCTGTCTCTCCTCCACGTGCAAAGGAGACATTAGTGACTGTACATATATATCTTGCAGGAACTGTAGGTAATCACGTGAAGTTGGACAAGCACGATGGGATGGTAAAATCTTGGCAGGTTTGTCCTCTCTGTCCTCCCCGTGCAAAGGAGACATTGGTGGCGATACATAGAGGTCTTGCAGGAACTGTAGGCCATCACCTGAAGGTATCCAACCACGATGGGATGGTGAAACCTTGGCAGGTTTTTCCTGTCTGTCCTTCTCGTGCAAAGGAGACATTGGCGGCGGTACATAGAGGTCTTTCAGGAATTGTAGGTCATAACTTTGGGATGGTGAAATCTTGGCAGTTCTTTCCTGTCTGTCCTCCTCGTGCAAAGGAGACATTAGAGGCGGAACATAAATGTCTTGCAGGAACTGTAGGTAATCGCGTGAAGTTGGACAAGCACGTTGGGATGGTGAAATCTTGACAGGTTTTTCCTGTCTGCTCTCCTCGTGCAAAGGAGACATTGGTGGCGGTACATATATGCCTTGTAGGAACTGTATGTCATGTCGTGAAGTTGGACAATCACGTTGGGATAGTGAAATCTTGTCAGGTTTGTCCTGTCTGTCCTCCTCGTCCACAGGAGACATTGGAGGCGGTACATATATGTCTTGTAGGAACTGTAGGTAATCACGGGAAATTGGACAAGCAAGATCGGATGGTGAAATCTTGGCAGGTTTTTCCTGTCTGTCCTTCTCGTGCAAAGGAGACATTGGTGGCGATACATAAATGTTTTGCAGGAACTGTAGGTCATCACCTGAAAATATCCAACCTCGATGGGATGGTGAAATCTTGGCAGGTTTTTCCTGTCTGTCCTTCTCGTGCAAAGGAGACATTGGAGGCGGAACATAAATGTCTTGCAGGAACTGTAGGTCATCTCTTGAAGTTGGACAAGCACGATGGGATTTTGAAATCTTGGCAGGTTTGTCCTGTCTCTCCTCGTGCAAAGGAGATATAGGAGGCGATACATAGAGGTCTTGAAGGAACTGTAGGCCATCACCTGAAGGTATCCAACCACGATGGGATGGTGAAACCTTGGCAGGTTTTTCCTGTCTCTCCTTCTCGTGCAAAGGAGACATTGGCGGCAGTACATAGAGGTCTTTCAGGAACTGTAGGTCATCACTTTGGGATGGTGAAATCTTGGCAGTTTTTTCATGTCTGTCCTCCTCGTGCAAAGGAGATATTGGAGGCGGTACAGAAATGTCTTGTAGGAACTGTAGGTAATCACGTGAAATTGGACAAGCACGATGGGATGGTAAAATCTTGGCAGGTTTGTCCTCTCTGTCGTCCTCGTGCAAAGGAGACATTGGTGGCGATACATAGAGGTCTTGCAGGAACTGTAGGCCATCACCTGAAGGTATCCAACCACGATGGGATGGTAAAATCTTAACAGGTTTTTCCTGTCTCTCCTCCACGTGAAAAGGAGACATTGGTGGCTGTACATATATGTCTTGCAGGAACTGGATGTCATCTCGTGAAGTTGGACAATCACGATGGGATAGTGAAATCTTGGCAGGTTTTTCCTGTCTGTCCTCGTGCAATGGAGACATTGGAGGCGGTACATAAATGTCTTGCAGGAACTGTATGTCATCTCGTGAAGTTGGACAAGCACGATGGGATGGTGAAATCTTGGCAGATTTGTCCTGTCTCTCCTCCACGTGCAAAGGAGACATTGGTGGCTGTACATATATGTCTTGCAGGAACTGTAGGTCATCACGTGAAATTGGACAAGCAACATGGGATGGTGAAATCTTGGCAGGTTTTTCCTGTCTGTCCTTCTCGTGCAAAGGAGACATTGGTGGCGATACATAAATGTCTTGCAGGAACTGTAGGTCATCACCTGAAAGTATCCAACCTCGATGGGTTGGTGAAATCTTGGCAGGTTTTTCCTGTCTGTCCACCTCGGTCAAAGGAGACATTGGAGGCGGTACATAAATGTCTTGCAGGAACTGTTGGTATTCACGTGAAGTTGGACAAGCACGATGGTATGGTGAAATCTTGGCAGGTCTTTCCTGTCTGTCCTTCTCGTGCAAAGGAGACATTGGAGGCGGAACATAAATGTCTTGTAGGAACTGTAGGTCATCTCTTGAAGTTGGACAAGCACGATGGGATTTTGAAATCTTGGCAGGTTTGTCCTGTCTCTCCTCCTCGTGCAAAGGAGATATAGGAGGCGATACATAGAGGTCTTGCAGGAACTGTAGGTCATCACTTTGGGATGGTGAAATCTTGGCAGTTTTTTCATGTCTGTCCACCTCGTGCAAAGGAGACATTGGAGGCGGTACAGAAACGTCTTTTAGGAACTGTAGGTAATCACGTGAAATTGGACAAGCACGATGGGATGGTGAAATCTTGGCAGGTTTGTCCTGTCTGTCCTCCCCGTGCAAAGGAGACATTGGTGGCGATACATAGAGGTCTTGCAGGAACTGTAGGCCATCACCTGAAGGTATCCAACCACGATGGGATGGTAAAATTTTGGCAGGTTTTTCCTGTCTGTTCTCCTCGTGCAAAGGAAATATTGGAGGATGTACATAAATGTCTTGCAGGAAATGTAAATCATCTCTTAAAGTTGGAGAAGCACAATGGGATTTTGAAATCTTGACAGGTTTGTCCTGTCTGTCCTCATCGTGCAAAGGAGACATTGGAGGCGATACATAAATGTCTTGCAGGAGTTCTAGGTCATCACTTGAAGGTGGAAAACCCCGATGTGATTCAGAAACCTTGGCAGGATTTTCCTGTCTGTCCTCTTCGGGCAAAGGAGACATTGGAGGCGGGACATATATGTCTTGCAGGAACTGTAAGTCATCTCTTGAAGTTGGAGAAGCACGATGCGATTTTGATATCTTTGCAGGATTGTCTTGTCTGTCTTCCTCGTGCAGAGGAGACATTGGAGGCGATACATAGAGGTCTTGCAGGAACTGTAGGTCATCACTTGAAGGTGGCCAAGCCCGATGAGATGGTGAAACCTTGGCAGGTTTTTCCTGTCTGTCCTTCTCGTGCAAAAGAGACATTGGTGGCGGTACAGAAATGTCTTGCAGGAACTGTAGGTAATCACGTGAAATTGGACAAGCACGATGGGATGGTGAAATCTTGGCAGGTTTGTCCTGTCTGTCCTCCCCGTGCAAAGGAGACATTGGTGGCGATACATAGAGGTCTTGCAGGAACTGTAGGCCATCACCTGAAGGTATCCAACCACGATGGGATGGTAAAATCTTGGCAGGTTTTTCCTGTCTCTCCTCCACGTGCAAAGGAGACATTGGTGACTGTACATATATATCTTGCAGGAACTGTAGGTAATCACGTGAAGTTGGACAAGCACGATGGGATGGTAAAATCTTGGCAGGTTTGTCCTCTCTGTCCTCCCCGTGCAAAGGAGACATTGGTGGCGATACATAGAGGTCTTGCAGGAACTGTAGGCCATCACCTGAAGGTATCCAACCACGATGGAATGGTGAAACCTTGGCAGGTTTTTCCTGTCTGTCCTTCTCGTGCAAAGGAGACATTGGCGGCGGTACATAGAGGTCTTTCAGGAATTGTAGGTCATAACTTTGGGATGGTGAAATCTTGGCAGTTCTTTCCTGTCTGTCCTCCTCGTGCAAAGGAGACATTAGAGGCGGAACATAAATGTCTTGCAGGAACTGTACGTCATCTCTTGAAGTTGGACAAGCACGATGGGATTTTGAAATCTTGGCAGGTTTGTCCTGTCTCTCCTCCTCGTGCAAAGGAGATATTGGAGGCGATACATAGAGGTCTTGCAGGAACTGTAGGCCATCACCTGAAGGTATCCAACCTCGATGGGATGGTGAAACCTTGGCAGGTTTTTCCTGTCTGTCCTCCTCGTGCAAAGGAGACATTGGAGGCGGTACAGAAATGTCTTGCAGGAACTGTAGGTCATCTCTTGAAGTTGGACAAGCACGATGGGATGGTGAAATCTTGGCAGGTTTGTCCTGTCTGTCCTCCCCGTGCAAAGGAGACATTGGTGGCGATACATAGAGGTCTTGCAGGAACTGAAGGCCATCACCTGAAGGTATCCAACCACGATGGGATGGTAAAATTTTGGCAGTTTTTTCCTGTTTCTCCTCCACGTGCAAAGGAGACATTGGTGGTGGTACATTTATGTCTTGCAGGAACTGTAGGTAATCACGTGAAGTTGGACAAACACGTTGGGATGGTGAAATCTTGGCAGGTTTCTCCTGTCTCTCCTTCTCGTGCAAAGGAGACATTGGAGGCGGAACATAAATGTCTTGCAGGAACTGTAGGTCATCTCTTGAAGTTGGACAAGCACGATGGGATTTTGAAATCTTGGTAGATTTGTCCTGTCTCTCCTCCTCGTGCAAAGGAGATATTGGAGGCGATACATAGAGGTCTTGCAGGAACTGTAGGTCATCACTTTGGGATCGTAAAATCTTGGCAGTTTTTTCTTGTCTGTCCTCCTCGTGCAAAGGAGACATTGGAGGCGGTACAGAAATGTCTTGCAGGAACTGTAGGTAATCATGTGAAGTTGTGCAAGCATGATGGGATGGGGAAATCTTGGCAGGAATGTACTGTCTGTCTTCCTCGGGCATAGGAGACATTGGAGGTGGTATATAGAGGTCTTGCAGGAACTGTAGGTCATCATTCCCTGAATTTAACTGAACATGCTGGCTTTGCTGTGGCAACATATTATTTGAAGGATATAGGAGCACGGAGGCCAGCGGGGAAGTGTGCCTCTTTTGTAAATTTTTTACATTTGTAAAGTTCATGAGGCGATCAACAGCTTTCCGTCCCTTCCGTTCGATGCTCTCGTAACACATCTCGACATCGCCCTCATTCACAGATGAGATAAGAGGTCGGTTATACAGCCCTTGCTGCAACAACATATTGTTCACTGAAGAAGGAACATACAGGCTTTGAACGGGTAGCATATTAAATGAAGAAGACGGTGTTTTAAAGTTCATGAGACGATCTAGTGCACTCCTTCCAATACGTTCAAGCTTCTCGTACTTCAGAATGCAACGTTCGTTATCTTTCCAATTCAGATTCTTCTCGTGACAAATGTCGACATCTCTTAAAGCGTCGAGTTTGGAGTGGGAGAAGTTGAACCTCATCTTCCGTTCCTTGTGAACACGCGACTTGTTTGCAGCGCCACAACCTCGAATAATTGAACCGCTGTTGTGCTTCACTTTAGCTTCCATCCTTACGAGACTCAGACAGGAGACTGGATGGTGGGCATCGAGCTGGGATCATTTTATACAGTGACTTACCACCTCACCAGAAGGAATCCACTGACACCTCACTCTGAAGCTAGATTCAAAAGAATATACAAATGACGATAACTGTATAAGGCCTATTGTCCCAAACAAGGCAGTTTCTATTTATATTCAGTCAATATCTTTCATATATATGCCTAACCTATGCTTGAAAGTATCAAGGGATCCTACTTTTATTATGTTACCCGGTAATTGGTTCCACAAATCAGCAATCCTGTTACCGAACCAGTATTTACCAAAATCTTAATTAATCGAAACTAATCACTTTATAACTATTATTTCGTGTTCTGTTTAGTGTTGATGCTTTTAGTACCCTTTTTATCCCTTATGTTATATATATTTATTCACTTGTACACCTCTATCATGTCACCCCCTAATTCTTTCCCTTTCTAGAGAATATTTTATAGCTTAGGAACATAAGAATAAAGCCAACAGCAGAAAGCCTATTGGCCCATACGAGGCAGCTCCTATTTATAACCCATCTCTTTTGGTATATACATTCATTCACTTATACACCTCTATAATGTCACCACATTATTACCCGATTTCTAAAGAATATATTTAAAGCTTAAGAACATAAGAATAAAGACAACTGCAGAAAGCCTATTGGCCCATACGATGCAGCTCCTATTTATAACCAACCTATCTAGAACGATGGGATGGTGAAATGCAGAAATGTAGGTAACTGCAGAATGCACCTCCGCAACGTTACGCGATTATTGGCTCCATAAATCAAAAACCCTGTTACCGAATCAGGTTTTACCCATGTGTTTCCTAAATCTGAACATAAGAATAAAGGTAACCGCATAGGTCTTATTGGCGCTGAACACACGAGGCAGTTCCTATTTATAAGCACCCAATATCATTCATATATATATATATATATATATATGTCGTACCTAGTAGCCAGAACGCACTTCTCAGCCTATTATGCAAGGCCCAATTTGCCTAATAAGCCAAATTTTCATGAATTAATTGTTTTTCGACTACCTAACCTACCTAACCTAACCTAACTTTTTCTGCTACCTAACCTAACCTAACCTATAAAGATAAGTTAGGTTAGGTTAGGTAGGGTTGGTTAGGTTCTGTCATATACCTACGTTAATTTTAACTCCAATAAAAAAAAAATTTACCTCATACGTAATGAAATGGGTAGCTTTATCATTTCATAAAAAAAAATTAGAGAAAACATATTAATTCATGAGAACTTGGCTTATTAGGCAAATCGGGCCTTGCATAGTAGGCTGAGAAGTGCGTTCTGGCTACTAGGTACGACATATATATATATATATATATATATATATATATATATATATATATATATATATATATATATATATATATATATATATATATATATATATATATATATATATATATATATATGTCGTACCTATATACCTATATATAGGTACCTATATATATATATATATATATATATATATATATATATATATATATATATATATATATATATATATATATATATATGTCTAAACTATGCTTGAAACAATCAAGGGATCCTTCTTCTAATATGTTACGCGGTAACTAGTTGCACGACTCAACAACCCTGTTACCGAACCAGTATTTACCCCATGTCTTTCCTAATTCTAATCTTATCCAATTTATACTCATTATTTCGAGTTCTCTCTCTCTTGTGTTAATACTTTTAGTACCGTATTAATATTCCTTTTGTTATGCCTATTCATCCACTTATACACCGTTATCATATCACCCCATAGTTCTTCGCCTTTCTAGAGAATGTAATTTAACTATTGTCAATCTTGCTTCATATGACATTTCTAATTTTGAGGATTATCTTTGTCATCATACGCTGGACGCGTTCTATTAATTTTTTTATCCATTCTACAGTACAACGACCAAAACTGAACTGCATAATCTAAATGGCACCTAACCAGATCAAGATAAAGCTGATGAACAACACCAGGTGTCTCATTAGTAAGGTTTCGATTAATAAATTCCAGTGTCCTATTTGCTTTCATACGAACATTTATACGTTGTTGTTTTTTTGGTTTCAATTCTTACTAATTATAACTCCTAGATCCCTTTCGATTCTAAACATAACCTTTTAAAAATGTCTGTCCTCCTCGTGCAAAGGAGGCATTGGTGGCGGTACATATATGTCTTGCAGGAACTGTATGTCATGTCGTGAAGTTGGACAATCACGACGGGATGGTGAAATCTTGGCAGGTTTTTCCTGTCTCTCCTTCTCGTGAAAAGGAGACATTGGAGGCAGTACATAAATGTCTTGCAGGAAATGTAGGTAATCACGTGAAGTTGGACAAGTACGTTGGGATGGTGAAATCTTGGCAGATTTATCCTGTCTGTTCTCCTCGTGCAAAGGAGACATTGGTGGCGGTACATAAATGTCTTGCAGGAACTGTAGGTCATCTCTTGAAGTTGGAAAAGCACGATGGGATGGTGAAATCTAGGCATGTTTTTCCTGTCTGTTCTCCTCGTGCAAAGGAGACATTGGAGGATGTACATAAATGTCTTGCAGGAACTGTAAGTCATCTCTTAAAGTTGGAGAAGTACAATGGTATTTTGAAATCTTGGCAGGTTTGTCCTGTCTGTCCTTTTCGTGCGAAGGAGACATTGGAGGCGATACATAGAGGTCTTGCAGGAACTGTAGGCCATCACCTGACGGTTTCCAACTACGATGGGATGGTGAAATCTTGGCAGATTTTTCCTGTCTCTCCTTCTCGTGCAAAGGAGACATTGGTGGTGGTACACAGAAGTCTTGAAGGAGCTCTAGGTCATCACTTGAAGGTGGAAAACTCCGATGTGATTCAGAAACCTTGGCAGGATTTTCGTGTCTGTCCTCTTCGGGAAAAGGAGACATTGGAGACGGGACATATATGTCTTGCAGGAACTGTAAGTCATCTCTTGAAGTTAGAGAAGCACGATGGGATTTTGAAAGCTTTGCAGGATTGTCCTGTCTGTCTTCCTCGTGCAGAGGAGACATTGGAGGCGATACATAGAGGTCTTGCAGGAACTGTAGGTTATCACTTGAAGGTGGACAAGCACGATGGGATGGTGAAATAATGGCAGGTTTTTCCTGTCTGTCCTTCTCGTACAAAGGAGACATTGGTGGCGATACATAAATGTCTTGCAGGAACTGTAGGTCATCACCTGAAAGTATTCAACCTCGATGGGATGGTGAAATCTTGACATATTTTTCCTGTCTGTCTACCTCGTGCAAAGAAGACATTGGAAGCGGTACATAAATGTCTTGCAGGAACTGTAGGTTATCTCTTGAAGTTGGACAAGCACGATGGGATTTTCAAATCTTGGCAGGTTTGTCCTGTTTCTCCTCCTCGTGCAGAGATATTGGAGGCGATACATAGAGGTCTTGCAGGAAATGTAGGCCATCACCTGAAGGTATCTAACCACGATGGGATGGTGAAACCTTTGGCAGGTTTTTCCTGTCTCTCCTTCTCTCCTTTTCCTGTCTTCTGAGTGTTGTTGTATTATCATAGCAATATGGAAGTTGTAGTGAAGGACCTGGTGACTCTAGTGGGAGCCCTGAGGACAGAGTTGGGCTCTCTGCGGGAGGAGGTGCGTCAGCTGAAAGAACAACGAGAAGTAACGATGGAGGAGACAAGTAGTAAAGGGACCTTGTCTTGGAGAGTTGTGAAAGACAGGGGCCTTAAGAAGACTTTGATAAAGCCGCCTTCAAACGCCATAGCAGCTTCTAATTCATTTGACGTTTTGGAGGACGAGTGCTGTGGTGAGACTGCGGATCGCGCAAAAGGGAAAGCAATGAAGAGCAAGGAAGCGCAGGCCCCTCAGAGAGTAAAGGAAGTACCTAAGCTAACCTTAGTTGTGGGAGATTCCCAGATAAGGTATTTGGATAGAACGTTTTGTGCTAGAGATAGGGGGACCAGGTTAAGGGTTTGCTATCCGGGAGCTGGCATTGGTGATATTATAAACAACATGAATGATATTATGGCTGGAAATGGGAACAATCCCATTATTTGCATTAGCGTGGGAGGAAATGATGTTGGTCGAGTTAGGAGTGAGAAACTGATTCAGAGGTATAAAACAGCCATAGAATTAGTTAGGAGCAAGGGAGGAATCCCGATCATATGTGGCATTCTTCCAAGAAAGGGAGTGGGAAATGAATGGATGTCGAGGGCACTTGGTGTCAATTGCCGGCTGGAAAGATATTGCAAATCAAATGCAATATCTTTCATAGACAACTGGGAACGCTTCTATGGAAGAAATGAAATGTATGCTCGTGATGGGGTGCATCTATCGAGGGCTGGGGTTGTTGCTGTTGCGAACTCGTTGGAACCAGTGGTTAGAGGTGTTTGTTTGGGTTTAAACTGTTAGTAGATAGTGGTATGGGAATTGATTTGGAGGAAGGAGGTAATAAAAGTATGTGTTCGTGGGAGAAAAGAATTGGCAAAATGATCAGGGAAAGAAAAGGGCCTCAAAATAACAATTCACTTAGGATATATTACACTAACAGTAGAAGTCTAAGAAATAAAATTAATGAATTAAATGCTCTTGTCTGCACAGAAAAAATAGATATTATTGCACTTACCGAAACGTGGATGAACGTAGAAAATAGAGAACTATTAGCTGAATATCAGATAAATGGATTTAAACTATTTCACACAGATAGATATATTAGACGAGGAGGGGGAGTAGCCATATATGTTAGGGACAATTTGAAATGTAGTCTCAAAGAGGGAATCAAAACTGAGCCACACACAGAAACTATTTGGATAGAATTAAACGAAAAAGTAAACAATATTATAATAGGAGTTATATATAGGCCACCAAATTTAGACAGAATGGAAGCAAAGCATCTATGGAATGAAATATCTAGAAATATCTAACAGTATTTATGTCATGGGTGACTAATTTTAGTGGAATAAACTCGGTGAACAAAACAGGGAATAGTGAAGCAGAAGATTTTCTAGAATTAATTGACGATTGCTTTCTTACTCAACACATTAAGGAACCAACGCGGGAAAATAATATTTTAGATTTAGTGTTAACTAACAGGGAAACACAAATTAATGACATCGAAATAGGGAGTGAGCTAGGGAACAGTGATCACAAAGTAATCAGATTTAGCTTAGAATGGAATAGACCTGTAGGAGAAAATTCTGTTAAAGTGCCAGATTTTCGAAAAGCTGATTTTAATAGCCTAAGAAATTTTTTGGGTCAAATAGATTGGAAGCTCTTGGGTATGGGGTGTGGGCCGGTCTTAGAGCGAGACATGAACCCAGCGATAGGTGACGTAAAAGGGGATTTCGATGTGGATTTAATATATAACTTATTTAAGAATATTCTAAACAAAGCACAGGAACGTAGAATACCATACAATTTGAATATGTCGAATACTAATGACCCAAAGTGGATAACAAATAATTTAAAGAACCTTATAGGTAAAAAGAGAACTTGGTACAAAAGGATTAAGAATGGGGAAGTCAGGTTAGAACAGGAATTCATACAACTGGTTAGAAATGTTAAAAAAGAGATTAGGAAAGCAAAAAGAAACTATGAAGTTCGCATAGCAGAGCAAGCAAAGTCAAATCCTAAAGGGTTTTTTCAGTTATATCGAACTATGACTAGGGAAAGGATAGGTCCATTAAAATCTGAGACAGGTCAAATAACGGATAATGACAAGGAGATGAGTAGTATTTTTAACAAATATTTTATATCTGTATTTACTAAAGAAGAACTTAACAATATGCCTTCAGCCGAACAAGTCTATGTGGGTGGGGATGAGGACAGGTTGACTAGTTTAGCAGTTACCAGGGAGGATGTAATTAAACAATTAGAAAAACTCAAACCAAACAAATCCCCAGGGCCGGATGAAATGTTTGCCAGGGTGCTTAAAGAATGCAAATAGGAGCTTTGTGACCCACTGTCAACCATATTTAATAAATCAATAGAGTCAGGCAGAGTGCCAGAGTTTTGGAACGTTGCTAATGTGATACCAATTTTTAAGAAAGGAGATAGATCACTTGCGTCTAACTATCGACCAATTGGCCTAACGTCTATTGTGGGAAAGTTACTCGAATCTATAATAGCAAATAAAATTCGTCTTCATCTTGAAAAACATAAATTAATATTTGAGTCGCAACATGGTTTTACAAATGGCCGTTCATGTTTAACAAATTTGCTAACTTTTTATTCCAGCATAGTTGAGGCAGTTGATAGTGGTAAGGATTGTGATGTTGTATACCTTGACTTTAGCAAAGCTTTTTATACAGTGCCGCATGAAAGACTAATTAAAAAAATAGAAGCTCATGGTATCGGGGGTGCTATATTAACTTGGATTAGGGCATGGCTATTCCAAAGGAAACAGAGAGTTAGTATAAATGGGGTTAAGTCAGAGTGGGATAATGTTGTTAGTGGAGTACCTCAGGGCTCTGTCCTGGGACCTCTGTTGTTTATAATATATATAAATGATTTAGATTCAGGTTTGAGTAGCAACATTTGCAAATTTGCCGATGATACGAAAATCGGTAGGGAAATTAATTCGGAGGAGGACTCACTATTACTTCAAGTTGATCTAGATAGGGTTTTGAAATGGTCAAAGGATTGGCAAATGCAGTTTAATGCTGATAAATGTAAAGTTCTGAGGCTAGGTAATGATGATAGAGTTACAAGATACGAGCTAGATGGTGTTGAGATTGCGAAGTCGGATTGCGAAAAGGATCTTGGAGTTATGATTAGTAAGAATTTAAAACAAAAGGATCAATGCATGAATGTTCGTAATAAGGCGAATAGGACACTGGGATTTATTAATCGAAGCGTTAGTAACAAGACACCTGGTGTGGTTCTTAAGCTATATCTTGCTCTGGTTAGGTCCCATTTAGATTATGCAGTTCAGTTTTGGTCGCCGTATTATAGAATGGATATAAATTCACTTGAACGTGTCCAACGTAGGATGACTAAGTTAATTCCCCAAATTAGAAATCTTTCATATGAAGAAAGATTAACAAAGCTTAAGTTGCATTCACTGGAAAGGCAAAGAGTTAGGGGTGACATGATAGAGGTTTACAAGTGGATGAATGGACTTAACAGGGGGGATATTAATAGGGTATTAAAAATATCAACACAAGACAGAACACGAAACAATGGGTATAAATTGTATAAGTTTAGATTTAGGAAAGACTTGGGTAAATACTGGTTCAGTAACAGTGTTGTTGATTTGTGGAACCAATTACCGCGTAACGTGCTGGAGGTGGGGTCCCTCGATTGTTTCAAGCACGGGTTGGACAAGTATATGAGTGGGATTGGGTGGTTATAAATAGGAGCTGGCTCGTATGGGCCAATAGGCCTTCTGCAGTTGCCATTGTTCTTATGTTCTTATGTCCGATTTGCCTTATTACGAACATTTATGCATTGATCCTTTTGTTTTAAATTCTTACTAATCGTAACTCCCAGATCCCTTTCGCAATCCGACTTCGCAATCTCAACACCATCTAGCTCGTATCTTGTAACTCTATCATCATTACCTAACCTAAGAACTTTACATTTATCAGCATTAAACTGCATCTGCCAATCCTTTGACCATTTCAAAACCCTATCTAGATCAACTTGAAGTGATAGTGAGTCCTCCTCCGAATTAATTTCCCTACCGATTTTCGTATCATCGGCAAATTTGCAAATGTTGCTACTCAAACCTGAATGTAAATCATTTATATATATTATAATCATTTATATATATTATAAACAACAGAGGTCCCAGGACAGAGCCTTCAGGCACTCCACTTACAACATTTTCCCATTCTGACTTGATTCCATTTATACTAACTCTCTGTTTCCTTTGGTATAGCCATGCCCTAATCCAGCTTAATATAGCACCCCCAATACCATGAGACTCTATCTTTTTAATCAGTCTTTCATGTGGCACTGAATCAAAAGCTTTGCTAAAGTCACGGTACACAACATCACAATCCTTACCACTATCATCTGCCTCAACTATGCTAGAATAAAGTCAACAGCAGAAAGCCTATTGGCCCATACTAGGCAGCTCCTATTTATAACCAATCTCCTTTGTTATATACATTCATTCACTTATACACCTCTATAATGTCACCCCATTATTACCCGCCTTTCTAAAGAACATAATAAAACCTTAAGAACATAAGAATAAAGGCAACTGCAGAAAGCCTATTGGCCCATACGAGGCAGCTCCTATTTATAACCAACTTATCTAGAACGATGGGATGCTGAAATGTAGGTAACTGCAGAATGCACCTCCGCAACGTTACGCGATTATTGGCTCCACAAATCAATCACCCTGTTACCGAATCAGGTTTTACCCAGGTGTTTCCTAAATCTGAACATAAGAATAAAGGTAACCGCATAGGTCTTATTGGACCTGCCCACACGAGGCAGTTCTTATTTATAAGCACCCAATATCATTCATATATATATATATATTTAAACTATAATATATAATTTGACATATATATATATATATATATATATATATATGTCTAAACTATGTTTGAAACAATCAAGGGATTCTTCTTCTAATATGTTACGCGGTAATTAGTTGCACGACTCAACAACCCTGTTACCGAACCAGTATTTACCCAGGTCTTTCCTAAATCTAATCTTATCCAATTTATACTCATTATTTCGAGTTCTCTCTCTCTTGTGTTAATACTTTTAGTACCGTATTAATATTCCTTTTGTTATGCCCATTCATCCACTTATACACCGTTATCATGTCACCCCCTAGTTCTTCGCCTTTCTAGAGAATGTAATTTAACTATTGTCAATCTTGCTTCATATGACATTTCTAATTTTGAGGATTATCTTTGTCATCATACGCTGGACGCGTTCTATTAATTTTTTATCCATTCTACAGTACAACGACCAAAACTGAACTGCATAATCTAAATGGCACCTAACCAGATCAAGATAAAGCTGATGAACAACACCAGGTGTCTTATTAGTAACGTTTCGATTAACAAATTCCAGTGTCCTATTTGCCTTAATACGAACATTTATGCGTTGTTGCTCTTTTGGTTTCAATTCTTACTAATTATAACTCCTAGATCCCTTTCGATTCTAAACATAACCTACTTAAAAATATTCTAAGCAAATCAAAGGAATGTAGTATCATACAAATTGAACAGATCGAATACCAATGACCCGAAATGGATAACAAAACATCTAAAGAACCTTATAGGTAGAAAGAGATCATGATATAAGTAGATTAAGGTTAGGGACGTCACTTAACAAGAATTCATTCATATGGTTAAAATGTAAACAAAAAAAAAAAGAGATAAGGAGGGCAATCAGAATCTATGAAGTTCGCATAGCAGGGAGGGTAAAGGCAAATCTTAAAGTTTTTTTCAGTTATATCTAACAAAGATTAAAGAAAGAATAGGTCCATTAAATACAGAGATAGGTCAGATATTGGATGACGAAGAGGTGAGTAGTATTTTTTCTTTAAATATTTTAAGGAGTTGGGCAACAAAATAATAATACACTTAGGGTGTACTACACGAACAGCAGGAGTATAAGAAACATAATAAACGATTTAAATGCTCTTGTATCACAGAAAAAAAGATATTATTGCACTAACCGAAACGTGGATGATTGTAGAGACTAGAGAACTATTTGCTGAATATCAAATAAATGGATTTAAACTATTTCACACATATACAGATATTAGACGAGGAGAGTGAGAAGCCATATATGTTAGGGAAAATTTGAGATGTAGTCTCAAAGAGGGAATCAGAGCTGAGCCACACAGAAACTAATTGGCTACAATTAAACTAAAAACCAAATAATCTAATAATAGGAGTTCTATACAGGCCACCGAACTTAGACAAGATGGAAGCAAAGCACCTATGGAATGAAATATCTAGAGCATCTAGGTCTAACATTATTTGTGTCATGGATGAGTTTAATTTTAGTGGACTAAATTGGTTTAACAAAACAGGGAATAATGAAGCAGAAGATTTTTTAGAATTAATTGACGATTGCTTTCTTACGCAACACATTAAGGATCCAACGTGGAAAAATAATATTTTAGATTTGGTGTTAACTAACAGAGAAACACAAATTAATGACATCGAAATTGGGAGTGAGCTAGGGAATAGTGATCACAAAGAAATCAGATTTGGCATAGAATGGAATAGATCTGTAGGAGAAAATTCTGTTAAAGTGCCAGTATTTCGAAAAGCTGATTTTAATAGCCTAAGAACTTTTGGGGGGGCAAATAGATTGGAAAGTCTTGGGCATGGGGGGGGGGGCCGGTCTTGGAATGAGACGTGAACCCAGCTATAGGTGACGTAAAAAGGAACTTCGATGTGGATTCAAAATATAACATATATAAAAATATTCTAAGCAAAGCACAGGAACGTAGTATACCATATAAATTGAATAGAACGAACACGTGAGTGATCCACAAATGGATAACAAAAAGATCTGAAGAACCGTAGAGGTAAAAACAGAGTGTGGTACAAAGGTTTAGGAGTGGGAAAGTCTGTTTAGAACAGGAATTCGTACAACTGGTTAGAAATGTTAAAAATGAGATAAGAAGGGCAAAAAGAAAGTATGAAGTTCGCTTAGCAGGGCAAGCAAAGACAAATCCTAAAGGGTTTTTCAGTTATATCGAACAAGGATTATTGAAAGGATAGGTCCATTTATAACTGAGACAGGTCAGATAACGGATAAGGACGAAGAGATGAGTAGTACTTTTAATCAAATTTTTATCGATGTATTTACCAAAGAGGAACTTACCAATATGCCTTCAGCCGAACAAGTCTATGAAGGTGGGGGACGAGAATAGGTTGACTAGTTTAGCAGTTACCAGGGAGGATGTAATTAAACAAAAAGTAAAACTCACACCAAACACATCCCCAGGACCGGATGAAGTGTTTGTCAGGGTGCTTAAAGAATGCAAAGGGAATTTCCGAGTTACTGTCTACCATATTTAATAAATCAATAGAGTCAAACAGATCCAGAGTCATGGAAGGTTGCTAATGTGGTACTAATTTTTAAGAAAGGAGATAGATCACTTGCGTCAAACTATCGGCCAATTAGCCTAACGTCTATTGTGGAAAGTTACTTAAACCGATTATTGCAAACACAGTTCGTCTTCATGATCTCGTGGTATCTGCTGGATCTCATGGTATCGTTCCTTTTTTACTTGGTGGGGTTGTATTTGTAAGCCGAAGCAGTAGAAAATCATTTCCCCAGTTTAAAATCCAGTGTTTGTATTATGATCTTTATATTTTTTTTATTTTGGGATATTTTAATATATATCATTATTTAAACATATATATTAGGTTATCTTGTATTCTACAAATGGAATATCGTTGTTAAAACTTCTCTGACTGAGTTTTATAATCAGAGAGATAGTTTTTGCATCTTTGCGATTGCCATCTTTATGGTAGCCATGCCCAATGTGCTAATAATTCTGTTTTGACAAAGGGTCCCAACTTATCCATCCAAGAAAGTTAAAAAATGTGAAACTTTGTGAATCCATCATTTCTATTTTTAATGTGTAGCATTTATATGAATAACAGAGATCATAGGTAGGAAAAAATGAAATGTCAAATTTATTAACAAATTTATTAAAAAATAATTGGGTTTTCCAAAATTATACAACGAATTTTTACAATAACAGATTATATACAATATATAACACTAAAATAAGAATAACATGCTTGGTCAGGAATGTCATCCAAATATGCTAGTTCTACACGGACATGCAGGACTTACAGTACCAGCAAATCCCCAGTCACTAAACGGGACGGAACACTTTCTCCAAATGAACTTTTCTCAAGATAAATCTGACTGAAGAATGTTTGCTAAGTGAGGAGTTGAGGTTGTTCGCGCTCATTGATTGAGAAGTGGTCATGCCGATGATTGACTAGTTCCTTCCTGATGAAAATGTATTTCAGTGATTTTTCGTTACATGGATCTTTCTTGGTGACAAAATATTCCACATGTCGGTTGGCTGAAGGTTGCTGGGGAGACTTATCTGATACAGGAATCCGGCGTTGAATGCCATAGTATAAAGTGGAGAAGGGAGGCTTGAACAGCAGGTCATCATTCCCCGAAGAAGACGGCATACATGGGCCAAGTGAAAACATCTCAGGGAAACACTTCTCAGGAATTAACTGGCTGTCTTCCTCTTGTACGGGACAGAAGGGTGGCGTTGCATAGAGATCTTCAAAGAACTGCAGGACATCAATCCCTGTAGGTGATCTATCACTATTGCTTGTTGAACACTGGGCAGGTATTACCTGTCTACTGTCCTCGTGTACAGGAGAGGTGGGTGGGGGTGCACAGATATCTTCAATGAACTGCATGTTATCAATTCGAACAGGAGACTTTACACTTTGGCCAGTAGAACATCTGGTAGGAATTTCTTATATGTCATCCTCGTACAATGTAAAGATAGGTGGCGAGGTACAGAGATCTTCCAGAAACTGTATGCAATCAAACCTTGTAGGAGACCTTACACTCTGACCAGTTAAACACTTTGCAGGAATTGACTGTTCGTATTCCTCGGGCAAAGGAGACATTGGAGGGGGTACATAGAAGGTTTGCCGTAGCCGCATGTCATCACATGAATTGAAGTATTTCTCTCTGTCGTCTTCGTGCAAAGGAGACATTGGAGGCGAACCATGAAGGTCTTCCAGGAATTGTCGGCGAACACCTGAAGGTAGCCAACTGCGATGAGATGGAGAAACCTTGGCATGATTTTCCTGTCTGTCCTCCTCGTGCAAAGGAGACATTTATGGCGGTACATAAATGTCTTGCAGGAACTTTAGGTCATTACCTGATAGTATCCAACCTCGATAGGATGGTGAAATCCTGGCAGGTTTTTCCTGTCTGTCCTCCTCGTGCAAAGGAGACATTGGAGGCGGTACATAAATATCTTGCAGGAACTGTACGTCATCTCGAGAAATTGGACAAGCACGATGGGATGGTGAAATCTTGGCAGGTTTGTCCTGTCTATCCTCCTCATGCAAAGGAGACATTGGTGGCGGTACATATATGCCTTGCAGGAACTGTATGTCATGTCGTGAAGTTGGACAATCACGATGGGATAGCGAAATCTTGGCAGGTTTTTCCTGTCTGTCCTCGTGCAATGGAGACATTGGAGGCGGTACATAAATGTCTTGCAGGAACTGTATGTCATCTCGTGAAGTTGGACAAGCACGATGTGATGGTGAAATTTTGGCAGGTTTGTCCTGTCTGTCCTCCTCGTCCACAGGAGATATTGGAGGCGGTAAATAGAAGTCTTGCAGGAACTGTAGGCCATCACCTGAAGGTATCCAACCAAGATGGGATGGTAAAATCTTTGCAGGTTTTTCCTGTCTCTCCTCCACGTGCAAAGGAGACATTGGTGGCTGTACATATATGTCTTGCAGGAACTGTAGGTCATCACCTGAAAGTTTCCAACCTCGATGGGATGGTGAAATATTGGCAGGTTTTTCCTGTCTGTCCTTCTCGTGTAAAGGAGACATTGGAGACGGAACATAAATGTCTTGCAGGAACTGTAGGTCATCTCTTGAAGTTGGACAAGCATGATGGGATTTTGAAATCTTGGCAGGTTTGTCCTGTCTCTCCTCGTGCAAAGGAGATATAGGAGGCGATACATAAAGGTCTTGAAGGAAATGTAGGCCATCACCTGAAGGTATCCAACCACGATGGGATGGTGAAACCTTGACAGGTTTTTCCTATCTCTCCTTCTCTTGCAAAGGAGACATTGGCGGCAGTACATAGAGGTCTTTCAGGAACTGTAGGTCATCACTTTGGGATGGTGAAATCTTGGCAGTTTTTTCATGTCTGTCCTCCTTGTGCAAAGGAGACATTGGAGGCGGTACAGAAATGTCTTGTAGGAACTGTAGGTAATCACGTGAAATTGGACAAGCACGATGGGATGGAGAAATCTTGGCAGGATTGTCCTCTCTGTCCTTCCCGTGCAAAGGAGACATTGGTGGCGATACATAGAGGTCTTGCAGGAACTGTAGGCCATCACCTGAAGATATCCAACCAAGATGGGATGGTAAAATCTTGGCAGGTTTTTCCTGTCTCTCCTCCACGTGCAAAGGAGACATTGGTGGCTGTACATTAGTGTCTTGAAGGAACTGTAGGTAATCACGTGAAGTTGGACAAGCACGTTGGGATGGTGAAATCTTGGCAGGTTTTTCCTGTCTGCTCTCCTCGTGCAAAGGAGACATTGGAGGGGGGACATAAATGTCTTGCAGGAACTGTAGGTCATTTCTTGAAGTTGGACAAGCACGATGGGATGGTGAAATCTTGGCAGGTTTTTCCTGCCTGTTCTCCTCGTGCAAAGGAGACATTGGAGGATGTACATAAATGTCTTGCAGGAACTGTAAGTCATCTCTTAAAGTTGGAGAAGCACAATGGGATTTTGAAATCTTGACAGGTTTGTCCTGTCTGTCCTCATCGTGCAAAGGAGACATTGGAGGCGATACATAAATGTCTTGCAGGAGTTCTAGGTCATCACTTGAAGGTGGAAAACCCCGATGTGATTCAGAAACCTTGGCAGGATTTTCCTGTCTGTCCTCTTCGGGCAAAGGAGACATTGGAGGAGGGACATATATGTCTTGCAGGAACTGTAAGTCATCTCTTGAAGTTGGAGAAGCACGATGCGATTTTGAAATCTTTGCAGGATTGTCCTTTCTGTCTTCCTCCTGCAGAGGAGACATTGGAGGCGATACATAGAGGTCTTGCAGGAACTGTAGGTAATCACGTGAAATTGGACAACCACGATGGGATGGTGAAATCTTGGCAGGTTTTTCCTGTCTGCTCTCCTCGTGCAAAGGAGACATTGGTGGCGGTACAGAAATGTCTTGCAGGAACTGTAGGTCATCACGTGAAATTGGACAAGCACGATGGGATGGTGAAATCTTGGCAGGTTTTTCCTGTCTGCTCTCCTCGTGCAAAGGAGACATTGGTGGCGGTACATAAATGTCTTGCAGGAGCTGTAGGTCATCACTTGAAGGTGGCCAACCTCGATGTGATTTAGAAACCTTGGCAGGTTTTTCCTGTCTGCTCTCCTCTTGCAAAGGAGACATTGGGGGCGGAACATAAATGTCTTGCAGGAACTGTAGGTCATCTCTTGAAGTTGGACAAGCACGATGGGATTTTGAAATCTTGGCAGGTTTGTCCTGTCTCTCCTCGTCGTGCAAAGGAGATATTGGAGGCGATACATAGAGGTCTTGCAGGAACTGTAGGCCATCACCTGAAGGTATCCAACCACGATGGGATGGTGAAACCTTGGCAGGTTTGTCCTGTCTCTCCTTCGCGTGCAAAGGAGACATTGGCGGCGGTACATAGAGGTCTTTCAGGAACTGTAGGTCATCACTTTGGGATGGTGAAATCTTGGCAGTTTTTTCCTGTCTGTCCTCCTCGTGCAAAGGAGACATTGGAGGCGGTACAGAAATGTCTTGCAGGAACTGTAGGTAATCACGTGAAATTGGACAAGCACGATGGGTTGGTGAAATCTTGGCAGGTTTGTCCTGTCTGTCCTCCCCGTGCAAAGGAGACATTGGTATCGATACACAGAGGTCTTGCAGGAACTGAAGGCCATCACCTGAAGGTATCCAACCACGATGGGATGGTAAAATCTTGGCAGGGTTTTCCTGTCTCTCCTCCTCGTGCAAAGGAGACATTGGTGGCTGTACATTTATGTCTTGCATGAACCGTAGGTAATCACGTGAAGTTGGACAAGCACGTTGGGATGGTGAAATCTTAGCAGGTTTCTCCTGTCTCTCCTTCTCGTGCAAAGGAGACATTGGAGGCGGAACATAAATGTCTTGAAGGAACTGTAGGTCATCTCTTGAAGTTGGACAAGCACGATGGGATTTTGAAATCTTGGCAGATTTGTCCTGTTTCTCCTCCTCGTGCAAAGGAGATATTGGAGGCGATACACAGAGGTCTTGCAGGAACTGTAGGTAATCACGTGAAGTTGGACAAGCACGTTGGGATGGTGAAATCTTGGCAGGTTCTCCTGTCTGTCCTCCTCGTGCAAAGGAGACATTGGAGGCGGTACAGAAATGTCTTGCATGAACTGTACGTCATCTCTTGAAGTTGGACAAGCGCGATGGGATGGTGAAATCTTTGCAGGTTTGTCCTGTTTGTCCTCCCCGTGCAAAGGAGACATTGGTGGCGATACATAGAGGTCTTGCAGGAACTGAAGGCCATCACCTGAATCCAACCACGATGGGATGGTAAAATCTTGGCAGGTTTTTCCTGTTTCTCCTCCACGTGCAAAGGAGACATTGGTGGCTGTACATTTATGTCTTGCAGGAACTGTAGGTAATCACGTGGAGTTGGACAAGCACGTTGGGATGGTGAAATCTTGGCAGGTTTCTCCTGTCTGTCCTCCTCGTGCAAAGGACACATTGGAGGCGGAACAGAAATGTCTTGCAGGAACTGTAGGTCATCTCTTGAAGTTGGACAAGCACGATGGGACGGTGAAATCTTTGCAGGTTTGTCCTCCCCGTGCAAAGGAGACATTGGTGGCGATACATAGAGGTCTTGCAGGAACTGAAGGCCATCACCTGAAGGTATCCAACCACGATGGGATGGTAAAATCTTGGCAGGTTTTTCCTGTTTCTCCTCCACGTGCAAAGGAGACATTGGTGGCTGTACATTTATGTCTTGCAGGAACTGTAGGTAATCACGTGAAGTTGTACAAGCACGTTGGGATGGTGAAATCTTGACAGGTTTCTCCTGTCTCTCCTTCTCTTGCAAAGGAGACATTGGAGGCGGAACATAAATGTCTTGCAGGAACTGTAGGTCATCTCTTGAAGTTGGACAAGCACGATGGGATTTTGAAATCTTGGTAGATTTGTCCTGTCTCTCCTCCTCGTGCAAAGGAGATATTGGAGGCGATACATAGAGGTCTTGCAGGAACTGTAGGTCATCACTTTGGGATGGTAAAATCTTGGCAGTTTTTTCTTGTCTGTCCTCCTCGTGCAAAGGACACATTGGAGGCGGTACAGAAATGTCTTGCAGGAACTGTAGGTAATCACGTGAAGTTGTGCAAGCATGATGGGATAGGGAAATCTTGGCAGGATTGTACTGTCTGTCTTCCTCGGGCAAAGGAGACATTGGAGGTGGTATATAGAGGTCTTGCAGGAACTGTAGGTCATCATTCCCTGAATTTAATGAACATGCTGGTTTTGCTGTGGCAACATATTACTTGAAGGATATAGGAGCACGGAGGCCAGCGGGGAAGTGTGCCTCTTTTGTAAATTTTTTACATTTGTAAAGTTCATGACGCGATCAACAGCTTTCCGTCCCTTCCGTTCCAAGCTCTCGTAACACATCTCGACATCGCCCCCATTCACAGATGAGATAAGAGGTCGGTTATACAGCCCTTGCTGCAACAACATATTGTTCACTGAAGAAGGAACATACAGGCTTTGAACGGGTAGCATATTAAATGAAGAAGACGGTGTTTTAAAGTTCATGAGACGATCTAGTGCACACCTTCTAATCCGTTCAAGCTTCTCGTATTTCAGAATGCAACGTTCGTTATCTCTCCAATTCAGATTCTTCTCGTGACAAATGTCGACATCTCTTAAAGCGTCGAGTTTGGAGTGGGAGAAGTTGAACCTCATCTTCCGTTCCTTGTGAACACGCGACTTGTTTGCAGCGCCACAACCTCGAATAATTGAACCGCTGTTGTGCTTCCCTTTAGCTTCCATCCTTACGAGACTCAGACAGGAGACTGGATGGTGGGCATCGAGCTGGGATCATTTTATACAGAGACTTACCACCTCAACAAAAGTAATCCACTGACACCTCACTCTGAAGCTAAATTCATAAGAATATACAAATGACGATAACTGTAGAAGGCCTATTGTCCCAAACAAGGCAGCTCCTATTTATATTCACTCAATATCTTTCATATATATGCCTAACCTATGCTTGAAAGTATCAAGGGATCCTACTTTTATTATGTTACGCGGTAATTGGTTCCACAAATCAGCAATCCTGTTACCGAACCAGTATTTACCAAAATCTTAATTAATCGAAACTAATCCACTTTATAACTATTGTTTCGTGTTCTGTTTAGTGTTGATGCTTTTAGTACCCTTTTAATATCCCTTATGTTATATATATTTATTCGCTTGTACACCTCTATCATGTCACCCCCTAATTCTTTCCTTTTCTAGAGAATATAATTATAGCTTAGGAACATAAGAATAAAGCCAACAGCAGAAAGCCTATTGGCCCATACGAGGCAGCTCCTATTTATAACCAATCTCTTTTGGTATATACGTTCATTCACTTGTACACCTCTATAATGTCACCCCATTATTACCCGCCTTTCTAAAGAATATAATTAAAGCTTATAACATAAGAATAAAGGCAACTGCAGAAAGCCTATTGGCCCATACGATGCAGCTCCTATTTATAACCAACATATCTAGAACGATAGGATGGTGAAATGCAGAAATGTAGGTAACTGCAGAATGCACCTCCGCAACGTTACGCGATTATTGGCTCCACAAATCAAACACTCTGTTACCGAATCAGGTTTTACCCAGGTGTTTCCTAAATCTGAACATAAGAATAAAGGTAACCGCATAGGTCTTATTGGACCTGCCCACACGAGGCAGTTCTTATTTATAAGCACCCAATATCATTCATTATATATATATATATATATATATATATTTAAACTATAATATATAATTAAACATATATATATATATGTCTAAACTATGCTTGAAACAATCAAGGGATTCTTCTTCTAATATGTTACGCGGTAATTAGTTGCACGACTCAACAACCCTGTTACCGAACCAGTATTTACCCAGGTCTTTCCTAAATCTAACCTTATCCAATTTATACTCATTATTTCGAGTTCTCTCTCTCTTGTGTTAATACTTTTAGTACCCTATTATTATTCCTTTTGTTATGCCCATTCATCCACTTATACACCGTTATCATGTCACCCCCTAGTTCTTCGCCTTTCTAGAGAATGTAATTTAACTATTGTCAATCTTGCTTCATATGACATTTCTAATTTTGAGGATTATCTTTGTCATCATACGCTGGGCGCGTTCTATTAATTTTTTATCCATTCTACAGTACAACGACCAAAACTGAACTGCATAATCTAAATGGCACCTAACCAGATCAAGATAAAGCTGACGAACAACACCAGGTGTCTTATTAGTAACGTTTCGATTAATAAATTCCAGTGTCCTATTTGCCTTAATACAAACATTTATGCGTTGTTGTTTTTTTTGTTTCAATTCTTACTAATTATAACTCTTAGATCCCTTTCGATTCTAAACATAACTTATTTAAAAATATTGTAAGCAAATCAAAGAAATGTAGTATCATACAAATTTAACAGATCGAGTACCAATGGCCCGAAATGGATAACAAAACATCTGAAGAGCCTTATAGGTAGAAAGAGATCATGATATAAGTAGATTAAGAATTGGGACGTCACTTAACAAGAATTCATTCATATGGTTAAAATGTAAACAAAAAAAGAGATAAGGAGGGCAATCAGAATCTATGAACTTCGCATGGCAGGGTTGGCAAAGGCAAATCTTAAAGGTTTTTTTCAGTTATATCTAACAAAGATTAAAGAAGGAATAGGTCCATTAAATACAGAGATAGGTCAGATATTGGATTATGACGAATGGGTGAGTAGTATTTTTATTAAATATTTTAAGGAGTTGGGCAACAAAATAATAATACACTTAGGGTATACTACACGAACAGCAGGAGTATAAGAAACAAAATAAACGATTTAAATGCTCTTGTATCACAGAAAAAAAGATATTATTGCACTAACCAAAACGTGGATGATTGTAGAGAATAGAAAACTATTTGCTGAATATCAAATAAATGGATTTAAACTATTTCACACATATACAGATATTAGACGATGAACTGTTTGTCAGGGTGCTTAAAGAATGCAAAGGAAATTTCCGAGTTACTGTCTACCATATTTAATAAATCAATAGAGTCAAACAGAGTGCCAGAGTCATGGAAGGTTGCTAATGTGGTACTAATTTTTAAGAAAGGAGATAGATCACTTACATCAAACTATCGGCCAATTAGCCTAACGTCTATTGTGGAAAGTTACTTAAATCGATTATTGCAAACACAAATCGTCTTCATGATCTCGTGGTATCTGCTGGATCTCATGGTATCGTTCCTTTTTTACTTGGTGGGGTTGTATTTGTAAGCCGAAGCAGTAGAAAATCATTTCCCCAGTTTAAAATCCAGTGTTTGTATTATGATTCTTTATATTTTTTTTATTTTGGGATATTTTAATATATATCATTATTTAAGCATATATATTAAGTTATCTTGTATTCTACAAATGGAAAATAGTTGTTAAAACTTCTCTGACTGAGTTTTATAATCAGAGAGATAGTTTTTGCATCTTTGCGATTGCCATCTTTATGGTTTCCATGACCAATGTGCTAATAATTCTGTGTTGACAAAGGGTCCTAACTTATCCATCCAAGAAAGTTAAAAAATGTGAAACTTTGTGAACCCATCATTTCTATTTTTAATGTGTAGCATTTATATGAATAACAGAGTTCATAGGTAGGAAAAAATGAAATGTCAATTTTATGACAAATTTATTAAAAAATAATTGGGTTTTCCAAAATTATACAACGAATTTTTACAATAACAGATTATATACAATATATGACACTAAAACAAGAATAACATGCTTGGTCAGGAATGTCATCCAAATATGCTAGTTCTACACAGACATGCAGGACTTACAGTACCAGCAAATCACCAGTCACTAAACGGGACGGAACACGTTCTCCAAATGAACTTTTCTCAAGATAAATCTGACTGAAGAATGTTTGCTAAGTGAGGAGTTGAGGTTGTTCGCGCTCATTGATTGAGAAGTGGTCATGCCGATGATTGACTAGTTCCTTCCTGATGAAAATGTATTTCAGTGATTTTTCGTTACATGGATCTTTCTTGGTGACAAAATATTCCACATGTCGGTTGGCTGAAGGTTGCTGGGGAGACTTATCTGGTACAGGAATCCGGCGTTGAATGCCATAGTATAAAGTGGAGAAGGGAGGCTTGAACAGCAGGTCATCATTCCCGGAAGAAGACGGCATACATGGGCCAAGTGAAAACATCTCAGGGAAAAACTTCTCAGGAATTAACTGACTGTCTTCCTCTTGTACGGGGCAGAAGGGTGGCGTTGCACAGAGATCTTCAAAGAACTGCAGGACATCAATCCCTGTAGGAGATCTATCACTATTGCTTGTTGAACACTGGGCAGGAATTACCTGTCTATTGTCCTCGTGTACAGGAGAGATGGGTGGGGGTGCACAGATATCTTTAATGAACTGCATGTTATCAATTCGAACAGGAGACTTTACACTTTGGCCAGTAGAACATCTGGTAGGAATTTCTTGTATGTCATCCTCGTACAATGTAAAGATAGGTGGCGAGGCACAGAGATCTTCCAGAAACTGTATGCAATCAAACCTTGTAGGAGACCTTACACTCTTACCAGTTAAACACTTTGCAGGAATTGCCTGTTCGTATTCCTCGTGCAAAGGAGACATTGGAGGGGGTACATAAAAGGTTTGCCGGAGCTGCATGTCATTACATGATTTGCAGTATTTCTCTCTGTCGTCTTCGTGCAAAGGAGACATTGGAGGCGGAACATGCAGGTCTTCCAGGAATTGTCGGCGATCACCTGAAGGTAGCCAACTGCGATGAGATGGAGAAACCTTGGCATGATTTTCCTGTCTGTCCTCCTCGTGCAAAGGAGACATTGGTGGCGGTACATAAATGTCTTACAGGAACTGTAGGTCATCACCTGATAGTATCCAACCTCGATAGGATGGTGAAATCCTGGCAGGTTTTTCCTGTCTGTCCTCCTCGTGCAAAGGAGACATTGGAGGCGGTACATAAATATCTTGCAGGAACTGTACGTCATCTCGAGAAATTGGACAAGCACGATGGGATGGTGAAATCTTGGCAGGTTTGTCATGTCTATCCTCCTCGTGCAAAGGAGACATTGGTGGCGATACATAAAGGTCTTGCAGGAACTGTAGGCCATCACCTGAAGGTATCCAACCACGATGGGATGGTAAAATCTTAGCAGGTTTTTCCTGTCTCTCCTCCACGTGCAAAAGTGACATTGGTGGCTGTACATGTATGTCTTGCAGGAACTGTAGGTAATCGCGTGAAGTTGGACAAGCACGTTGGGATGGTGAATTCTTGACAGGTTTTTCCTGTCTGCTCTCCTCGTGCAAAGGAGATATTGGTGGCGGTACATAAATGTCCTGCAGGAGCTGTAGGTCATCACTTGAAGGTGGCCAACCTCGATGTGATTCAGAAACCTTGGCAGGATTTTCCTGTCTGTCCTCTTTGGGCAAAGGAGACATTGGAGGCGGGACATATATGTCTTGCAGGAACTGTATGTCATGTCGTGAAGTTGGACAATCACGATGGGATAGTGAAATCTTGGCAGGTTTTTCCTGTCTGTCCACGTGCAATGGAGACATTGGAGGCGGTACATAAATGTCTTGCAGGAACTCTATGTCACCTCGTGAAGTTGGACAAGCACGATGGGATGGTGAAATCTTGGCAGGTTTGTCCTGTCTGTCCTCCTCGTCCACAGGAGACATTGGAGGCGGTACATAAATGTCTTGCAGGAACTGTAGGTCATCACCTGAAAGAATCCAACGTCGATAGGATGGTGAAATCCTGGCAGGTTTTTCCTGTCTGTCCTCCTCGTGCAAAGGAGACATTGGAGGCGGTACATAAATGTCTTGCAGGAACTGTACGTCATCTCGAGAAATTGGACAAGCACGATTGGATGGTGAAATCTTGGCAGATTTCTCCTGTCTGTCCTCCTCGTGCAAAGGAGACATTGGTGGCGATATATAGAAGTCTTGCAGGAACTGTAGGCCATCACCTGAAGGTAGCCAACCAAGATGGGATGGTAAAATCTTAGCAGATTTTTCCTGTCTCTCCTCCACGTGCAAAGGAGACATTGGTGGCTGTACATATATGTCTTGCAGGAACTGTAGGTCATCACGTGAAATTGGACAAGCAAGATGGGATGGTGAAATCTTGGTAGGTTTTTCCTGTCTGTCCTTCTCGCGCAAAGGAGACATTGGTGGCGATACATAAATGTCTTGCAGGAACTGTAGGTCATCACCTGAAAGTATCCAACCTCGATGGCATGGTGAAATCTTGGCAGGTTTTTCCTGTCTGTCCTTCTCGTGCAAAGGAGACATTGGAGGCGGAACATAAATGTCTTGCAGGAACTGTAGGTCATCTCTTGAAGTTGGACAAGCACGATGGGATTTTGAAATCTTGGCAGGTTTGTCCTGTCTCTCCTCCTCGTGCAAAGGAGATATAGGAGGCGATACATGAAGGTCATGCAGGAACTGTAGGCCATCACCTGAAGGTATCCAACCACGATGGGATGGTGAAATCTTGGCAGTTTTTTCATGTCTGTCCTCCTCGTGCAAAGCAGACATTGGAGGCGGTACAGAAATGTCTTTTAGGAACTGTAGGTAATCACGTGAAATTGGACAAGCACGATGGGATGGTGAAATCTTGGCAGGTTTTTCCTGTCTGTCCTTCTCGCGCAAAGGAGACATTGGTGGCGATACATAAATGTCTTGCAGGAGCTGTAGGTCATCACTTGAAGGTGGCCAACCTCGATGTGATTCAGAAACCTTGGCAGGTTTTTCCTGTCTGTCCTCCTCTTGCAAAGGATACATTGGAGGCGGAACATAAATGTCTTGCAGGAACTGTAGGTCATCTCTTGAAGTTGGACAAGCACGATGGGATTTTGAAATCTTGGCAGGTTTGTCCTGTCTCTCCTCCTTGTGCAAAGGAGATATTGGAGGCGATACATAAAGGTCTTGCAGGAACTGTAGGCCATCACCTGAAGGTATCCAACCACGATGGGATGGTGAAACCTTGGCAGGTTTTTCCTGTCTGTCCTTCTCGTGCAAAGGAGATATTGGCGGCGGTACATAGAAGTCTTTCAGGAACTGTAGGTCATCACTTTGGGATGGTGAAATCTTGGCAGTTTTTTCATGTCTGTCCTCCTCGTGCAAAGGAGACATTGGAGGGGGTACAGAAATGTCTTGTAGGAACTGTAGGTAATCACGTGAAATTGGACAAGCACGATGGGATGGTGAAATCTTGGTAGGTTTGTCCTGTCTCTCCTCTACGTGCAAAGGAGACATTGGTGGCTGTACATTGGTGTCTTGCAGGAACTGTAGGTCATCACTTGAAGGTGGCCAACCTCGATGTGATTCAGAAACCTTGGCAGGTTTTTCCTGTCTGCTCTCCTCGCGCAAAGGAGACATTGGAGGCGGGACATAAATGTCTTGCAGGAACTGTAGGTCATTTCTTGAAGTTGGACAAGCATGATGGGATGGTGAAATCTTGGCAGGTTTTTCCTGTCTGTTCTCCTCGTGCAAAGGAGATATTGGAGGATGTACATAAATGTCTTGCAGGAACTGTAAGTCATCTCTTAAAGTTGGAGAAGCACAATGGGATTTTGAAATCTTGACAGGTTTGTCCTGTCTGTCCTCATCGTGCAAAGGAGACATTGGAGGCGATACATAAATGTCTTGCAGGAGTTCTAGGTCATAACTTGAAGGTGGAAAACCCCGATGTGATTCAGAAACCTTGGCAGGATTTTCCTGTCTGTCCTCTTCGGGCAAAGGAGACATTGGAGGCGGGACATATATGTCTTGCAGGAAGTGTAAGTCATCTCTTGAAGTTGGAGAAGCACGATGCGATTTTGAAATCTTTGCAGGATTGTCCTGTCTGTCTTCCTCGTGCAGAGGAGACATTGGAGGCGATACATAGAGGTCTTGCAGGAACTGTAGGTCATCACTTGAAGGTGGCCAAGCCCGATGAGATTGTGAAACCTTGGCAGGTTTTTCCTGTCTTTCCTTCTCGTGCAAAGGAGACAATGGTGGCGGTACAGAAATGTCTTGCAGGAACTGTAGGTAATCACGTGAAATTGGACAAGCACGATGAGATGGTGAAATCTTGGTAGGTTTGTCCTGTCTGTCCTCCCCGTGCAAAGGAGACATTGGTGGCGATACATAGAGGTCTTGCAGGAACTGTAGGCCATCACCTGAAGGTATCCAACCACGATGGGATGGTAAAATCTTGGTAGGTTTTTCCTGTCTCTCCTCCACGTGCAAAGGAGATATTGGTGGCTGTACATATATATCTTGCAGGAACTGTAGGTAATCACGTGAAGTTGGACAAGCACGTTGGGATGGTGAAATCTTGGCAGGTTTTTCCTGTCTGCTCTCCTCGTGCAAAGGAGACATTGGTGGCAGTACATAAATGTCTTGCAGGAACTGTAGGTCATCTCTTGAAGTTGGACAAGCACGATGGGATTTTGAAATCTTGGCAGGTTTGTCCTGTCTTTCCTCCTCGTGCAAAGGAGATATTGGAGGCGATACATAAAGGTCTTGCAGGAACTGTAGGCCATCACCTGAAGGTATCCAACCACGATGGGATGGTGAAACCTTGGCAGGTTTTTCCTGTCTGTCCTTCTCGTGCAAAGGAGACATTGGCGGCGGTACATAGAGGTCTTTCAGGAACTGTAGGTCATCACTTTGGGATGGTGAAATCTTGGCAGTTTTTTCATGTCTGTCCTCGTGCAAAGGAGACATTGGAGGCGGTACAGAAATGTCTTGTAGGAACTGTAGGTAATCACGTGATGTTGGACAAGCACGTTGGGATGGTGAAATCTTGGCAGGTTTTTCCTGTCTGCTCTCCTCGTGCAAAGGAGACATTGGAGGCGGGACACAAATGTCTTGCAGGAACTCTAGGTCATTTCTTGAAGTTGGACAAGCATGATGGGATGGTGAAATCTTGGCAGGTTTTTCCTGTCTGTTCTCCTCGTGCAAAGGAGATATTGGAGGATGTACAGAAATGTCTTGCAGGAACTGTAGGTCATCTCTTGAAGTTGGACAAGCACGATGGGATGGTGAAATCTTGGCAGGATTGTCCTGTGTGTCCTCCCCGTGCAAAGGAGACATTGGTGGCGATACATAGAGGTCTTGCAGGAACTGAAGGCCATCACCTGAAGGTATCCAACCACGATTGGATGGTAAAATTTTGGCAGGTTTTTCCTGTTTCTCCTCCACGTGCAAATTAGACATTGGTGGCTGTACATTTATGTCTTGCAGGAACTGTAGGTAATCACGTGAAGTTGGACAAGCACGTTGGGATGGTGAAATCTTGGCAGGTTTCTCCTGTCTCTCCTTCTCTTGCAAAGGAGACATTGGAGGCGGAACATAAATGTCTTGCAGGAACTGTAGGTCATCTCTTGAAGTTGGACAAGCACGATGGGATTTTGAAATCTTGGCAGATTTGTCCTGTCTCTCCTCCTCGTGCAAACGAGATATTGGAGGCGATACATAGAGGTCTTGCAGGAACTGTAGGTCATCACGTGAAGTTGTGCAAGCATGATGGGATGGGGAAATCTTGGCAGGATTGTACTGTCTGTCTTCCTCGGGCATAGGAGACATTGGAGGTGGTATATAGAGGTCTTGCAGGAACTGTAGGTCATCATTCCCTGAATTTAACTGAACATGCTGGCTTTGCTGTGGCAACATATTATTTGAAGGATATAGGAGCACGGAGGCCAGCGGGGATGTGTGCCTCTTTTGTAAATTTTTTACATTTGTAAAGTTCATGAGGCGATCAACAGCTTTCCGTCCCTTCCGTTCCAAGCTCTCGTAACACATCTCGACATCGCCCTCATTCACAGATGAGATAAGAGGTCGGTTATACAGCCCTTGCTGCAACAACATATTGTTCACTGAAGAAGGAACATACAGGCTTTGAACGGGTAGCATATTAAATGAAGAAGACGGTGTTTTAAAGTTCATGAGACGATCTAGTGCACTCCTTCCAATCCGTTCAAGCTTCTCGTACTTCAGAATGCAACGTTCGTTATCTTTCCAATTCAAATTCTTCTCGGGACAAATGTCGACATCTCTTAAAGCGTCGAGTTTGGAGTGGGAGAAGTTGAACCGCATCTTCCGTTCCTTGTGAACACGCGACTTGTTTGCAGCGCCACAACCTCGAATAATTGAACCGCTGTTGTGCTTCACTTTAGCTTCCATCCTTACGAGACTCAGACAGGAGACTGGATGGTGGGCATCGAGCTGGGATCATTTTATACAGAGACTTACCACCTCACCAGAAGGAATCCACTGACACCTCACTCTGAAGCTAGATTCATAAGAATATACAAATGACGATAACTGTAGAAGGCCTATTGTCCCAAACAAGGCAGTTCCTATTTATATTCACTCAATATCTTTCATATATATGCCTAACCTATGCTTGAAAGTATCAAGGGATCCTACTTTTATTATGTTACGCGGTAATTGGTTCCACAAATCAGCAATCCTGTTACCGAACCAGTTTTTTCCAAAATCTTAATTAATCGGAACTAATCCACTTTATAACTATTGTTTCGTGTTCTGTTTAGTGTTGATGCTTTTAGTACCCTTTTAATATCCCTTATGTTATATATATTTATTCACTTGTACACTTCTATCATGTCACCCCCTAATTCTTTCCCTTTCTAGAGAATATTTTATAGCTTAGGAACATAAGAATAAAGCCAACAGCAGAAAGCCTATTGGCCCATACGAGGCAGCTCCTATTTATAACCAATCTCTTTTGGTATATACATTCATTCACTTGTACACCTCTATAATGTCACCTCATTATTACCCGCCTTTCTAAAGAATATATATAAAGCTTAAGAACATAAGAATAAAGACAACTGCAGAAAGCCTATTGGCCCATACGAGGCAGCTCCTATTTATAACCAACCTATATAGAACGATGGGATGGTGAAATGCAGAAATGTAGGTAACTGCAGAATGCACCTCCGCAACGTTACGCGATTATTGGCTCCATAAATCAAACACCCTGTTACCGAATCAGGTTTTACCCATGTGTTTCCTAAATCTGAACATAAGAATAAAGGTAACCGCATAGGTCTTATTGGCGCTGAACACACGAGGCAGTTCCTATTTATAAGCACCCAATATCATTCATATATATATATATATATATATATATATATATATATATATATATATATATATATATATATATATATATATATATATATATATATATATATATAACTGAAAACTCACACCCCAGAAGTGACTCGAACCCATACTCCCACAACTGGTATGTACAGGGACGCCTTAATCCGCTTGACCATCACGACCGGACATTTTGTCCGGTCGTGATGGTCAAGCGGATTAAGGCGTCCCTGTACATACCAGTTGTGGGAGTATGGGTTCGAGTCACTTCTGGGGTGTGAGTTTTCAGTTGTATATAGTCCTGGGGACCATTCAGGCTTGTTTGCATATATATATATATATATATATATATATATATATGTCAAACTATGCTTGAAACAATCAAGGGATCCTTCTTCTAATATGTTACGCGGTAATTAGTTGCACGACTCAACAACCCTGTTACCGAACCAGTATTTACCCAGGTCTTTCCTAAATCTAACCTTATCCAATTTATACTCGTTATTTCGAGTTCTCTCTCTCTTGTGTTAATACTTTTAGTACCGTATTAATATTCCTTTTGTTATGCTCATTCATCCACTTATACACCGTTTCATGTCACCCCCTAGTTCTTCGCCTTTCTAGAGAATGTAATTTAACTATTGTCAATCTTGCTTCATATGACATTTCTAATTTTGAGGATTATCTTTGTCATCATACGCTGGACGCGTATGATGACAAAGATCCCTGTAGGGGATCTATCACTATTGCTTGTTGAACACTGGGCAGGAATTACCTGTCTATTGTCCTCGTGTACAGGAGAGATGGGTGGGGGTGCACAGATATCTTCAATGAACTGCATGTTATCAATTCGAACAGGAGACTTTACACTTTGGCCAGTAGAACATCTGGTAGGAATTTCTTGTATGCCATCCTCATACAATGTAAAGATAGGTGGCGAGGCATAGAGATCTTCCAGAAACTGTATGCAATCAAACCTTGTAGGAGACCTTACACTCTGACCAGTTAAACACTTGACAGGAATTGCCTGTTCGTATTCTTCGTTCAAAGGAGACATTGGAGGGGGTACATAGAAGGTTTGCCGGAGCTGCATGTCATCACATGATTTGCAGTATTTCTCTCTGTCATCTTCGTGCAAAGGAGACATTGGAGGCGGAACATGAAGGTCTTGCAGGAATTGTCGGCGATCACCTGAATGTAGCCAACTGCGATGAGATGGAGAAACCTTGGCATGATTTTCCTGTCTGTCCACTTTGTGCAAAGGAGACATTGGAAACGGAACATAGAGGTCTTCCAGGAATGGTAGGTTTTCACCTGAAGTTGGCCAAACACGATACAGTGGTGAAACCTTGACAGGATTTTCCTGTCTTTCGTTCACTTGCAAAGGAGACATTGGAGGCAGAACATAGAGGAGTTGCAGGAACTGTAGGTCATCACCTAAAGGTGGCCAACTCCGATGAGATGCACAATCCTTGGCTGGATTTTCGTGTCTGTCCACGTGTAAAGGAGACATTGGAGGCAGTACATAAAGGTCTTGCAGGAACTGCAGGTCATCACGTGAAGTTGGATAAGCACGATGGGATGGTGAAATCTTGGCAGGTTTTTCCTGTCTCTCCTCCTCGTGCAAAGAAGACATTGGAGGCGGTACATAAATGTCTTGCAGGAACTGTAGGTCATCACTTGAAGGTGACCAACCCTGATGTGATGCAGAAACCTTGGCAGGATTTTCCTGTCTGTCCTCCTTGTGCAAAGGAGACATTGGAGGCGGTACATAAATGTCTTGCAGGAACTGTATGTCATCACTTGTAGGTGGCCAACCCCGATGGGATGGTGAAATTTTGGCAGGTTTTTCCTGTCTTTCCTCCTCGTGCAAAGGAGACATTGGTGGCGGTACATAAATGTCTTGCAGGAACTGTAGGTAATCACGTGAAGTTGGACAAGCACAATACGATGGTGAAATCTTGGCAAGTTTTTCCTGTCTGTCCTCCTCGTGCAAAGGAGACATTAGAGGCGATATTTAGAGGTTTTGCAGGAACTGTAGGCTACCATCTGAAGGTATCCAACCACGATGGGATGGTGAAACCTTGGCAGGATTTTGTTCTCTGTCCTCCTCGTACAAAGGAGACATTGGAGGTGGTACATAGAGCTCTTGCAGGAACTACAGGTTTTCATGTGAAGTTGGCAAAACAAGATGGAATGGTAAAACCTTTCCAGGATTTTCCTGTTATTTGTTCACTTGCAAAGGAGATATTGGAGGCGGTACATAAAGGTCTTGTAGGAACTGCAGTCCATCACCTGAAGGTAACCAACCACGATGGGATGGTGAAACGGTGTCAGGATTTTTGTGTCCTCCTTGTGCAAAAGAGACATTTGAGCATCACCTGAAGTTGACCAACCACGATGAGCGTGTGAAGCCCTGGCCGGATTTTCGCGTCTGTCCTCGTACAAAGGAGACATTGGAGGTGGTACATAGAGGTCTTGCAGGAACTGTAGATCATCACTTGAAGGAGGCCAACCCCGATGAGATAGAGAAACCTTGTCAGGAATTTACTGTCTGTCCTCTTCGTGCAAAGGAAATATTGGAGGCTGTACATAAGTGTCTTGCAGGAACTGTTGTGTCATCAAATGAAGTGCAGTTTTTCTTTCTGTCTTCTTCGCGTAAAGGAGACATTGGAGGCGGTACATAGAGGTCTTGCAGGAACTGTAGGTCCTCACCTGAGGGAATCCAGCCACGATGGGATGGTGAAACCTTGTCAGGATTTTCCTGTCTGTCCTGTTCGTGCAAAGCAGATATTGTTGATGGCACATAGAGGTCTTGCAGGAACTGTAGGTTTTTACCTGAAGTTTGCCCAAGACAATGGAATTGTGAGACTTTGTTAGGATTTTCCTGTCTGTCGTTCTCGGGCAAAGGAGACATTGGAGGCAGTATATAGAGGTCCTGCAGGAACTGTAGGTCTTCATTCCCTGAAGTTAACTGAACATGCTGGCTTTGCTGTGGCAACATATTATTTGAAGGAGACATGAGCACGGAGGCCAGCGAGGACGTGTGCCTCTTTTGCACATTTTTTTACATATGTAAAGTTCATGAGGCGATCAACAGCTTTCCGTCCCTTTCGTTCTAAGCTCTTGTAACTCATCTGGACTTCGTCCTCTTCCACAGATGAGATGAGAGGTGGGTTATACAGGCCTTACTGAAACCACATATTGTGCACTGAAGAAGAAGGGACATTCAGGCTTTGAAGAGGTAGAATATTAAAGGAAGAAGACGGTATTTTAAAGTTCATGAGACGATCAGGTGCACTCCTAATCCGTTCAAGCTTCTCGTACTTCAGAATTCGACCTTTGTTATCTTTCTAATTCTGATTCTTCAGGTGACATATGTTGTGGGAGAATTCTAGCAGGCTTTATTCTTTTCTTTTTATGAATATTCAAATATATACTTTATTTTTATTTTTTGTTACTTGAATAATGTATTATTGTTATTTTATTATTTTGTGAGCTTCTTAGTGAGTTAGTGGACTGTATATTCTAATTCAGCTTGCTAGAACTTATCTCACACAATGGGAGGGACAAATGCAACTTGCACCACCTTATGAAAATGGTGTAAGCTGTACTTGTGTACCTAATTTTTACAAACTATAAATTATAAATCATACCACATATGGTGGTCTGTTCTTATAGTATAATTTCTAAAGTATAATATCACGATGATAGCATTTCACGATGAGAAAACCTTATGACCACACATGTAGCGATTTTGCATTCAGTAAACACTTACTGAGATGTAAACTGAATGCCGGAGCAGGCCAATACAAGGTTTGTGATAGTAATATTTTATTTTTATTTACGATGGAGAAACTTAAACTAAAAATGAGGTCCCATGGAGGGATATCTATGTTCAGTAAACTGTTACTGAGATGTAAACTGGATGGTCCACCCACCCAATACCTGGCTACTGATAATAGCATTTCACGATGGAAAACCTTATCCTAAACTAAAAATGAGCTCACATGAAAAGATTTTCACTTACTGAGATGTTAACTGAATGGTTGAGCTATCCGATACATGGCTGGTGATAGTAATATTTTATTTTTACGACGTAGAAACTTAAAACTAAAAAATGAGGTTGCATGGATGGATAACAATGTTCAGTAAACAGTTACTGAGATGTAAACTGAATGGTAGTGTCATCCAATACCTTGTTACTGATAATAGCATTTCACGATGGAAAAACCTTATCCTAAACTAAAAATGAGCTCACATGAAAAGATTTTCACTTACTGAGATGTTAACTGAATGTCTGAGCTATCCAATAGCAGTATTAATTCAAGATGTAAAACTTAAAACTTAACTAAAATGAGTGCACATGAAGTGATTCTCACGTTCATTAAACACATACTACGTTGATGACTGAATGACAGAGACATCCAATACGTGGTTGATGATATCCGTATTAATGACATTGATAATAAGAGGTCTTGAACTAGATACAGGCTGTGGGGGCACCAAAGCTGCGATATTGAAAAGAACTGAACTGAATTTGAAAATTGATTAATATATGTAATGTGAGGCCGATCTAGTGGAAAACAGTAAGCAAGCTTTATTTGAAAAAGAATATGAGAAGACTGTAAAGCTGTGTGGCGCGAAAATGATAAAAAATAAGAAGAGATGGTCTTCATAAACATAACATAAGATATCCATGACCGTAATTAATACAGTGTGAACTCTCTTAAACTATGCACACCATGAAATCTCGTCACTATGCATAACTTGTCACTCTGCGAAACAAATTATTGACTATAGTGCGACAGTGAGAATAAAAATGACCACTTATGTTTTGGAGTGCTATTCTAGTCAAGAAATACTGTAAAGGATGATTATTGACTAAAGGGAATTTCGCAGACTGCTGGTGTTTGATGTGTTGAACTGTTTAAAGGAAGCATATTTGCTAGAAAAAATTCCTGTGAAATAACGCTTGTTATATGTTTTGACTACCTAGCTAATAGCATATTGCATGGTTAATAATGAAATGAAATGTCACATTTTGTCTGACTCACTTAGCACGAGTGAAGAGATAACATTGAAAAAAAAACTGGCAAGGGTTGAAAAACTCTGTGAAATCATATCTGTTATGATAAGTTTTGACTAGCTGCACGCTATGTTTGCCTTCTCTCTCTAATCTACACACGCGATATGAAATGAGAATTTGTTGACTGAAAGGAGTTTGATGATACGAATAGTAATTGCCGACATTGAGCATAATCTCAAAAACATAGTTTCTGCAAAAAAAAAAATAACATTAAATTAGATGCGAGCTGCGATTTGAAAACAGAAGATGTGTGATGTGTGGCTTATTGTGTGGACTCTGGAGATATGATCTCCACATATAAGTTTCTCAAGAAAAGCGGTAATATTTTTCTTGTGTGTTTGGATGTAATGGCTAAACACGGATGTCATTTTCAATAATGTTATTTGCTCATCCGACAAAGATGATTTTCCCCGTTACGTTACATTGTGTTACAGAGGGCTAAAACTGGTAGACCGTAATATTCTTATGGAAGGAGATGTAATGGAGATGGACTAAGTCCTACTTTATTTAAAAATGTCATTTTGGGCTGTAAAAGTTGATTGCGTTACGTTACATTGTGTTAGAGGGCTAAAACTGGTAGAGGTCAATATTATATGGTAAGAGATGTGCTAAGTCATACTTTCATTTAAAAAATGACATTTTGGACTGCAAAAAGTTGATTTGCGATACGTTACGGTGTGTTACATTGTGTTACAGAGGGCTAAAAGGGGTAGTCAACAATTAATTATATGGTAGAGATGTAATGGAGATGGGCTAACCCTCACTTTCCGTTTCAAAATGACCTTTTGGACTGCAAAAAGTTGATTTGCGTTACGCGACGTTGCGTTACATTGTGTTACAGAGGGCTAAAAGGGGTAGACGCCAATATTTTATATGGTGAGAGATGTAATGAAGATGGACTAAGTCATACTTTCATTTAAAAATGACATTTTGGACTGCAAAAGTCGATTTGCGATATGTTACGTTGTGTTACATTGTGTTACAGAGGGCTAAAAGGGGTAGCCATCAATTATTTATATGGTAAGAGATGTAATGGAGATGGTCTAACCCTCACTTTCCGTTTCAAAATGACATTTTGGACTGCAAAAAGTTGATTTACGTTACGTTGCGTTACATTGTGTTACAGAGGGCTAAAAGGGGTCGAGGTCAATATTTTATATGGTGAGAGATGTAATGAATAAGGACTAATCCCTCACTTTCCGTTTCAAAATGACATTTTGGTCTGCAAAAGTTGATTTGCGTTACGTTACGTTGCGTTACATTGTGTTACAGAGGGCTAAAAGGGGTCGAGGTCAATATTTTATATGGTGAAAGATGTAATGAATAAGGACTAATCCCTCACTTTCCGTTTCAAAATGACATTTTGGTCTGCAAAAGTTGATTTGCGTTACGTTACGTTGCGTTACATTGTGTTACAGAGGGCTAAAAGGGGTAGACGCCAATATTTTATATGGTGAGAGATGTAATGAATAAGGACTAAGTCATACTTTCATTTAAAAACGATATTTGGTCTGTAGAAAGTTATGTTACATTGTGTTATAGAGGGTTAAAACTGGTATACCGCAATATTCATAAGCTATGAGATGTAATGGAGATATAGTGTTTGGCTAAATGGAGTTCACATTTCAATAATGATATTCGGACAACAGCCAGAAAGTTGATCTCCACGTTACTTAATGATGATATAATGCGATGCAATCATGTGCTAATATTTTATTTGTGTTAGAATGTAAGGGCTATAGGAGTTTGTCTAGACTTGCATACATTTTCAAACGCTATTTATGTAGGCAGTAGAAAGACTGGTTTCCCATTACGCTACATTGACAGTGTTACAAGAACTGAAAAACAGACTTAACCCAGAGCTATTTCACTATCGACTCACCGGTCTTATTCTCATCGATTGGTGTTTACATTGGATGATGTAGGTCTTAAGAGAGACAGCCTTGAACTCAGGGATAATGAACAAGTCAATTTAATAATAGTATCAAGACTGTGTTTTTCCATATTATCGTATATACGCTTACTTGCTTGGAATTTGTATGTGTGGAACAAAAAAAATATTTTATTGTGTTTGGATGTACAGTAATGGCTAAACATGGTTTTACATTTCATTATTCAGACATCGACGGAAAGTTGCTCGTTACTCTTAAAATGTTATTTGGGCAAAGAACGAAGTTAGTATATTGTCCACGTTACATTAATGATATTTGAGCAAAGAATGCTGTCATCATGTTGGTCGTGTTACCTTACAAGGTTATAAGGGTGTGAGCGATGGGTCTCGAAAATTGCCATTAGTCTAAGTGAAATGGAGAAAGATACGTGAACAGCGGCAGCAGGAGAAAGGAAATGATGTTACTTTCCCCAACTATTAAATGATCTGGAGAGAGAGAGAGAGAGAGAGAGAGAGAGAGAGAGAGAGCGAGAGAGCGAGAGAGAGAGTCCACTGAGTGCTATGTATATCCCACGCAGTTGTGTTTACATCAAATTAAGATTTGTTATAATAATAAGACTGAAGACCAGCTTATGACTGGATAATCTTTAAAAAAATGCTATTTCAGCAAAGAATGGTGATACTAAAGCTTAGTTGAACATCCGGTCTGGGAAGGGGGCAGTGATGGTTCGGCCATGGAGGGGGTGGTAGGGGTAAGGGTAAGTGGGGGTGGACGGGTTGAGGGTAAGGGTCATCCCTTTACATTGACTATCTCAGTACACCTCAATCCGCCGCGAAGGTGAGACCTTGACAAGATAGCCCCGCACAGCTGTAATGGATGGATGTAGGACGGAGAGGTGATGGAGATTGAGTAAACATGCATACATTTCAATGATCACAGTTAACATAAACAATTTGTAGGTAGAGATCGTGTCTTCGTGACGATATGGAATGTTTCTCTCTTTTAGTAAACGCTAGCCTACTGACTTTGACTGAGTTTACTAAGTGAAGAGCCTTGTGGTGGACTTTAGAGAGGGTGAGAGAGAGAGAGAGAGAGAGAGAGAGAGAGAGAGAGAGAGAGAGAGAGAGAGAGAGAGAGAGAGAGAGAGAGAGAGGGTGAGAGCGAGAGAGAGAGAGAGAGAGAGACTGAGCGAGACAGGGACAGAGACAGACAGAGAGACAGATCGTTACTCTTAAAATGTTATTTGGGCAAAGAACGAATGAAGTTGGTATATTCTCCACGTTACATTAATGATATTGGGTAAAGAACGAAGTTAGCATATTGGTCGTGTTACCTTACAAGGATGTAAGGGTGAGAGTGAAGGCGGGCTTGAAAATTGACATGGTGATCATCCTCTGATGCGTTGTCAGTCTAAGTGAAATGGAGAAAGATATGTGAACAGCAGCAGCAGGAGAAAGGAAAATGATGTTACTTTCCCCAACTATTAAATGATCTGGAGAGAGAGAGAGAGAGAGAGAGAGAGAGAGAGAGAGAGAGAGAGAGAGAGACAGAGACAGAGACAGCGAGAGATAGAGAGAGAGAGAGACATGGAGACAGAGAGACTGAGACAGATAGAGAGAGAGAGAGAGACAGGGAGACAGAGACAGATAGAGAGAGAGAGTCGGAGACCCTGGCGAAACGCAATGGTAATGGGTGTCCCACCACTTCCGGTGTCGTAGGAGAAATACCCAGACTAGTTGGAAAGATGACCAGTCAGGCTCCAACCTGCGACCAGTACGCTTACCCCGTCGCGACATTGAAAAACGCTTTAGGTAATGGTACACTCCCCTCCTGCAGGAGACTTTGCCCTCATCCTCACACACACTTAGCTCTTCCTGTAGGGGACGTTAATGGTTTGTCTAACCACATAATGGCCCGCTGCAGTCTCACAACGAGAGTGACTTCTCTCTTTCTTGACCCGAACACAGAAAAAGCCAGGTGCAGTCCCGTGTCTTTTCCATGCATTTCTTACAAACATCACTTAAGACCTTCCTGTAGGGGAGTCAATGGGTTTGTCTAACCACATAATGGCCCAGAGCACTCTCTCCAGACGAAGGGGAAACTCCATCCAGCTCCCATCCCAAAACAACATAACAGACCGTGCTGCCTTCTCCTCTCATCTACACACTAACTCACGATCAACTCTTTTATTCCTTCCTCCATCTTCCTTCTATTTTCTTACTCTATCACTTACTCTACCACTTACTCTCATCTTTCCTGACCACTTACCTTAACCCCCGAGGACTGGAGCGACGCGCTCCAATTACCTCCGACACGCGCCATAACTTCCGGGAAATTCCCCTAACCCGCGAGGACGGGAGCGACGCGCGCCACCTGTCAGCTGCCCAACACCTGTCCTTCCGTTTCTTACAACAACACAACTCTTTCTTAACCAGAACACACAGAAAAGCTCCCCAAAACCACGAGGACTGGAGCGACGCGATCCACTTTCCTCCAACACATGTCATAACATCCCGGAAATTCCCTGGAAAAAACTTGAGGACGGGAGCGACGCGTGGCACCGCCAGGTGGCACTCGACCTGAGCGCCACCTGGCGGTGCCGCGCGTCGCTCTAGTCCTCAACTTCACTACTCCTGGGCATGCTAGTTGCTTGATATACACAGTTATATTGGGGGCCAGCTATGCTTGCAACAGTAACTTTCCTCACAATTACCTGTTTGTGATGTTTAGAATTAGTGGTTGTACATTAACATATAAAGTACATCTATGACATGAATAAGGGGGGTGTATAATGCTGAGTACGTACTTGTTTGGGATATAAATCCCACAGTATAACCGCCTAACCTATTTAAGGATAAAAATGGCCAAATTTATACAATAAATACTTGGTAAGACAAATACTCAGGTATTGCTGTGGTTGTTGAGAGGTTGTTGCTCGCTTGTTGACACGTAATCCAGGTGTCTTAACGAGTTTTACCGGCTTGTAAGGAGCCACCTCTACAGCGTGTGTTGCTTGTTATGATTCTGTGGTACCGTACCTGACGATGCCTTCCTAGGGGAAACGTCCTAAAATATTTGGTGGTTTTATTTATGATTAAGGAATAGGGAGTTAAGCTATATTCCTGGTGTTGGAAATTATATTCAGTCCTAGTGAAAATACTAGACTGAGGTTTAAAAGAAATAAGAGTTTAATATATTTCATCTGTTGGTTGACGTCACGGAATACCTGTTCTCTGATTTCTTTATGGGGTAACTGTATTATTTTGTGTGTCAGATTTCCGACAAATGTCGACATCTCTTAAAGCGTCGCGCTTGGAGTGGGAGAAGTTGAACTCCATCTTCCGTTCCTTGTGAACACACAACTTGTTTGCAGCACAACAACCTCGAATAATTGAACCGCTGTTGTGCTTCACTTTAGCTTCCATTCTTTCGAGACTCAGGAGACTGAAAGATGGGCATCGTTGTTGTTTTAGATTTAGCTACTCAGAACGAGGTGTGGCTATGTAGCATGGGCTAAGGTGAACCCGTAATTGAGTTCGGTTATTCGCGATAACCTTGTTACTGTGATATTTGGGTCTAAGTTTTAAAAGGAGGTGGGGATTCCTCTGTTTTCCCGGTTTATTTTTCGCTTCTGTTTTAGTGCACTGGTTTTAGTCTTGTTTTAATAACATTATCTTGGTGGCGGATGTAGATGCAGAATGCTCCCTAGTGAGTCCCACTCCTCAACGGTTTTTCTAATCCTTGAAGTCACAGTGGAATTTGCATCTAATGCAGCTGCTGTCTTTTGAATAATGTTGAGTTTGATGTGCAGGGCTTCAGTGGCCTCACATTCCTGTAAGTAGTGCAATAGTGGCGCCTCAGTGTTATATCGATAAGTGGTAGTACTTGCTTTAAGGTAATCCCCGAACTTACGTCTATAGGTCTCGGTGGAGAGGAGGTAGGCATCGAGCACTGCTTGTTTCAGTTCCTGGTAGTCGGTTTCAGATGCTATAGTACTGAGAGTCACTGCAGCTCTACCTGTTAAATGAGACCTGACAAGCACAGACCATTAATCCTGAGGCTAGCTAAGTTGGGTAGCTAGAGCCTCAAATGAAGTAAAAAAGACATCTACTTCTGCCTCAACAAAAGATGGCATTAACTTAATTGCATGTGAAAGGTTAAAACGTACCGGAAGTTTAGCTTCAGCTTGTTGGCGCCGAGTGTGGTGTGTGGTTTCTAAGTCAAGTTCTTCCTTACGGTGGTCTAGAGCACTGGCGGCTTGCTTCTTATCGTGTTCACGTTGTATCTCCAGGTCGTGTTCTTTTAATTCAAGCTGTTTCCTCTCACGCTCACGTTGAAATTCAACCTGCTCTCGTTGTAGGGCAGCTAGTTCTTTCTGGAGCTGAAGAGCTTCCTTTTCACGCTCACGTTCTAAGGTAGCTTCACGTTCCTTCCTCTGGAGAGTTTCCTTTTCAAAGGCAGCTTGTTCTTTCAGACGTTCACGTTCGGCGTAGGCGAGTTCTAGCTTCAATTTCATGGCTACCAAGGCGTTCTTGTCTGCAATTAATTAAGTAATGGTCATGAGATTCAGGAGTAATAGCATTATTGTCTAATAAGTGGTCCAAGATGAGGTTGTGCAAATCAATTTAGTAGCTCTATGTGGGGCAGTAAGGTTGTACTCATTTACTAGAGTCAGCATCTCCGCCTTGGTGGCACGAACTAGTGTGCTCACTTCATCGTTTGGATTCTGTCTAAATGTGGAAAGACGAAACATGGTGAATGATAGTAAATATATGCAAGAGAATACTCAGGTGGATGTACCAAAATATGAAATGTCAGTGTGATAGGATGACGTAGCAACGGTAAACTATTCTGTTTGAACTTAATAGTCAAGGTTACAATTAACTTTAGTAAGTGATCAAAAATGAAACTAAGCGTTTCAAGGAAGTAGGGAATCTTGTACCCGGTACTTTATATGACGAGGATAAGGGCAAGAGGAATTCTACTTGAATGGTGAGACAGTTGTCTCGAAGGTAGTCCAAAAAAGTAGGGATTTCTTACCTTGTCTCTAATGACGAGAGTAAAGGTAAGAGGTTTCCTACTAAAACTAGATAGTACTTGCAGAATTAACAACCTTTGTGCTCAGGAAAAGAAAGTTAACTCCCTACCTGTGTAAGTACCATATCTCTGACCGACATGTAGGGATGCGAAGTTTCAAATAATGACGAGAACTGCTTGTAGGGTTCCCAACCTTACAGCATAGTCCATGCGAGAAGAACTTTGGCCCTCTATATCCTCCTACGTTCGGGTTGCAAAGATGTGGATGTACTTGACCCGAAGATAGACCAAAGTACCAGGGTACCAAATGGGATGATCTGTCTGAATGAGAATTCTCCTGTAGGGACAAGAATAAGGTGGAAAGACAGGATAGAGCAAAGATTATGGAACAACCAATCACGAGTATGACTGTGGCCACAAGACACCACTTAATCCAAAGTCATCCAATAATCATAAAATGCTACATCTGGAAAGTAAACAATATGAAGCATCATTAAAATTAGTCAAAGAATAAGAGTTCTGAAAAATTAAATTTGTAATAAAGCCAAGTACAGTTACCACAACTTTAAGTGAAGGGTCTAGAAGCATTTACCTGAGCTAGGCTCCTAGGACAGGCCCCCAATTTGTGATGGTAACTTTGGTGGTCGTGCAGTCTCTGTAATGCCAGTCACAAAATATTAAAAAAAAAAAAAGTTAAACTGCAAAGGTGTCTTCACAGTGAGATAAACTGTAGGATAAAGCAGAGGGAAAAAATATTTAATAATACATTACTTTAAAAATAAATTAAATAAATTACAAAAAATATCCAGGCTTGGCTTTGATACAAATTGCGCAAAACAAACAAGATGAATAATCAAATTTACATTACGTTAAGGTACAAAATAAAATATAGTGCAGAATGCTGCTAGTTAGTCAGACTAAATCCGTTACCACACCGAGATGTGTCAATGGGTCTACTCAGTTGAGCACACAGGAGTAATCTGAATCTTGGAGAGCTTGGTAGCCCTATTTATACAGAATATCGGCCGGACAGATGACGCTGATGGCTTCTTTAACTATGAACCAGCTCACTTCAACTGCTTGTTTCGGAGGGCGTGGCCTCCCAGCGACCCAGGTGTGAGGTGGGGTGACGGGCCGTGGTGAAGGGGGGAGACTGGTAGTACTGTCTAAATGTCTGGATGTAGTAGTTGTTGTTGTTCTTGGCAGCAGTTCCTTATTACATAGACGTGAATGACTAGAATCGGTGATAAGGGAGCAGGCCGAATCTCTTACTAGAGAATTTACCGTGACAATTGGTATACATAACATATGTAAGTAGTGTGATAAAAACAATAACAGTATGGTGGGAGGAGGGGTGATGGTGAGTACAATGTTGGAGGAGAGAGGGAGGACTGGCTGGCTGAGTGTTGCAGTTCACACTCGCGGAGTTCTGAGTGTGTTATGGTGTGTGTGTATAGTGAGTAAATGTGGTGTAAATATGCATAAATGAACATGAAACATTGGCGTGAATGTTATATAAAGAACAAATAAAATGTATTTGCAACTGTGCGCCAAAAAATGGTGGGAGGAGGAGTGATGGGGAGTACGATGTTGGAGGAATGACGGAGGACTGGCTGGCTGGGTGTGGCAGCTCACACTCGTAGAGTTCTGAGTGTGTTTATGGTGTGTGTGTATATAGTGTGTGATACTGTACAGTGTGTAAATAGATTGTATTTATATACATAAATTAGCACGATACATTGGAAATATGTGCCAGATATGTGTACACATGTGTCATGCACGTTACACAGTGTCTTCGGACAGTACGGATGTTCTACTGCCATAATATAGTGTACGTGTTCATCATACATAGGATTGGCACATAAAAACAAATAAAATTTATTTGGAACTGTGCGCAAAAAAATGAACAAATATATATTCGCGGCAGCACACGCATCCTGCCCCTGGTGCCCCTCTGGCTCTGGGAGTGTAAGCGAATGGGGAATTATGACGTCACACGCCAACTTACGGACTCCATAGCAGCCAAAGTAAGTACAATTTCGACTTTCAGTTACTTTACCCATACTCAGGGAAGGGGTTTTAACACTTTCAAAACAAAAAATAATTTTTTCCAGATAATTTATTTCCTGCACACTGGGGGGGGTCATATTTGGAAGCCGAGCAGTTGAGGAGTTATATAATGCTATAAATATAATTATACACACTATAATACTTGTTTGTACCAGCAACGGGGCACTCTGGTGTATTACTTTAAGAGCAGTGAGCTTTATACACGAGCTGTGTGTAAGAGATCTGGTAACAAATTATGGGGGCCTGCAACCAGGGGATTGTTCCCACTTTATATAAAATAATTACTTATTAACTTGTCTTGTGTACTTATATTTATAACTTGTATTAATTCAAACTTGCCTTCCTAGGTAACAGTGTGACCTAGAAATTATTGTGCCAAGTATTTCCGTAACAGCAAGTACTGTCCTCTGTGTTCCGTCTACTCTGCCAGTGTCAACCAACACACTTCACGATTTTGAGGTTAATTTCATATTTGTTGCTTGTGCAGTTGGCCAGGCAGTGTTCAGTGTCGTTACAATTATAAGTAAATAATTAGTGAAGTGCCAAGTGTTAACCATGGAGAATCAAGTGGAGTTGTTGCTATCACAGTGTAACTTTGAAGGGATTAAGAACCTGACAAAGTCTGCCTTGATTTGTATAACAGGTAAACTAGAGTTAACCGCCAGTAATAAAATGGTTAAAGCACAGATAGTGAAAGTGATAATTACCCACTAAGTGGAAGATGGTAAACTAGGAGAAGAAGTCTTGGGAAATCTAACTGATGGGACAAGTGAGCAGCTAGCATTAAGACGTTTTGAGTTAGAATCTCAGCTTGACTTTGCTAGGCTTGAGGCTCCGCAGAAAAAAATTAAATTTGAGGAAAAAGCTCAACAGAGAGACATTGAGGCACAGAATGCTAGACTTGCAGATCAGTTGCAGTTAGATGCAGCTAAGTAGAAACAACTAGAAATACAACGACAAATGGCACAGGACAATAATAGAGTAGAGACACAGAGACTTGCAGCTGGACATGGTAATACTAGCAATATTCAAAACAATACCAACCCTCAATCTAAGATAAATAAATATGTCGAGTTGCCCAAATTTAATGAGGAAGACCCTGAGGTTTTCTTTTCTCACTTTTCCAAGATTGAAGTCAGTATGGACTGGCCTATAGACCAGTGGGTAGCTATAATACAGAGTCAATTTAGGGGAAAGAGTCAAGAGGTATTCACATCTCTTCCTGATGCAAATAGCTTTGACTATCAATTTGTTAAGAAAAGCATCTTAAATACATATCAGTTAAATCCTGAGGCACATCGACAGAAATTCCGTAATTTAAAGAGGGCACATGAACAAACCACTGCTGATTTTACTAGGTTGAAAACTAACTATTGTGAGAGATGGCTCATATCACTTTCTATAACAGAGTTTGAAACTCTTAAAAATCTTCTCATTATTGAAGAAGTTTTATCTTGTCTTCCAGATAAATTATCTACCTTTATGGCGGAACAGAAGAATACCACAGATATATACGAGCTCTCCAAGCTCGCTGATGAGCATGAATTGCTAACAAGGGCACATGTTAAAGCCCAGTCAAATAATTTTCACAGTTGAGTAATTATAATGCTCATAAAAATGAGCATCAGAACAAACCCAATACTAATTCTCCAGCTACTTCCATGAACTCTTCTCTTCCAAAAACTAAACTAGAGAAAGCACTGATAGGGATACAAAATCCTAGTAATGTGAATTCTAAACCTGCAGTAGGTTTACCAGGTGTGACCACTGTCAGATACTGCACTCATTTTAAGAGGAGAGAGCATGTGATAAATTCATGTTTTAGTTTGCACCCTGAATTAAGATCTACTGGTCTCATCATGAGTAAAGGGTTGCAAGTAAATAATTATCTATGTATTACAGTCAATCCCCATTGGATGACTAAGTTTAAACCATATATGTTCACAGGTGCATTACTGTGTAAAGATGGAAGTAGAAAGACTGTACAATTACTCCTTACTCCGTAATACTGGAACTTCAGTCTCTCATTTCGCATAATGTACTTGCTGATGTTGATACAAGAAATCTTGGTGAGATTGTACTACTACAAGGTATTGCTCATAGTGTGCAACAAGTGTCTTTAATCCAAATTAATCTTGATTTAAATTATACTTCTGGGTGGTGTAATGTTGGTGTGAGTAAACAGTTGCCCATTCCAGGAGTGGACATTATTGTAGGGAATGATTTTGGGAACCGTAAGGTTGAAGGGATCGAGTTTCCAATAATGTTGATTAACCCTAACAGTGTACTGGCTCAGCAGGATGCAGAGGATGGCATTATATACCCTGCATGTGACCAGGTCAATGGGAAGAACGGGTGACAGTAATCGTGTAAAAACCAAGGTGAATGTTCCCAAGACCAGGACCCTTTCAGACAGGGAAAGGGAGGTGGATCTTGTGGATTCATTCATAACTCAGTTGGATGACGAGAGTGAGTCATTAGTGGAAGCCCCGCCGAGCCCTAGTAACAAGAAAGGCGAAGGTGAGGAGGCTGATTTAACTGTGACTTGCCCGCTTGTCTCCACTTCTGAACCAGTTGTCGAGAGTGAGACTATAGTAGCCGTGACTGCATTATTCTGACCGGCCAGGGTTAGGAAAGGATGTCAGGTTGCCAAATACTTGCCCGCTCGCTTCTGAGTCTGAGACCTTAACCTTGAGTTCCTTGCAGAATACTGAACTTAATTTATCTGAGTGTAGTTCTGAAGCCACTGCTAATGTAGATACATTGGAGGATGGGACGGGTTTCTTTTTCAAGGATCGACTTCTGATTAGAAGATGGAGAGCCGAGGGAGCTCCCTCATTAGATGATTGTGAGACGAGGATCCAACCAGTTGTCCCACAGTGATTATCGGGAGAATGTCTTGCAGGCTGCACATGATGACCCAATGGGAGGTCACCAAGGTATTACTACCATGTATCACAAGATCTGTAAGTAATTTTATTGGCCTAAATTGAAGAAAGATGTGGTCAGATATTGCCATAATTGTGTAACATGTCAAACTGTTGGAAAGACCAACCAATCTGTGCCAAGACCACCATAACAATCTATTATAGTTCCAGAAGAAACTTTTTCTCATATTGTTATGCATTGTGTAGGTCCTTTATCGAGAACAAGTCGGGTAATATGTTTATGTTCACCTTGATGTGCATGCCTTCGAGGCTTCCTGAGAAATACTAAGGCTGAGAGCCTTATCAAGTGTCTAGAGTGATTTTTCTCCTTGTTTGGGATACCTCGTGTTATCCAGACTGATAACGGGGAAAATTTTTGTTCTAAGGTTTTCAGAACCTTTTGTGAATCTCATGGGATTCAATATAAATTTTCTAGGCTTTACCATCCACAAAGTCAAGGTGGAATTGAGCGTTTTCATCAAAAGTTAAAGCAGATGCTGAAGACTACAGGGGAGACGTATCCCGTCATTGGGACGAAAATCTTCCTTTTGTTATATTCACAGCCAGAGAGGGGTTACAAGAATCATTTGGTTGTTCTCCATTTGATCTCGTGTTCGGACATCAGGTAAGAGGTCCATTGAAGATGCTCCAGGAAAGGTTGCTTGGTGATATCTCTGTTCATAAGAGTGGTCGTTACTTGAGTGATGTCATGAATAAGTTGTGTCGCACTTAGGAGTTGGCTATGAAACATCTTGGGAAAACTCAGCAAGTGATGAAGCAGCGATATGATAAGAAATTTAAGGTCGTTTCAAAGCTCAGGTCGTTTGCAAGTGGTGATTTAGTGTTGGTGTTAAAACCTCGCATGGGGACTTCCATGTCTTATAAGTTTGAAGGACCCTACCAAGTTGTAGAAAAGTTGGAAGATTTATCCTATAAAGTGTCTAACCTTAATATTTCAGGACAGTCAATGATTGTACATTTAAATCGGTTAACGGCCTATTGTGGGCCAGGAGTTGTAGTTTGTTTTGGTCAGGAGGAGTTACCACCTGAGGAGGATTGCAATAAAGGAAAAGATATTAATATTCCTCATTTCAGTTCCAATTCCGGAGGGAAGGTGTTGCTATGTCATTTGCAGGAGGAACAGCGAGATGAGTTCCAGGTTCTGCTGGACACACATTCGAATCTGTTTGGGGAGATACCCACACAGACTCCTCTCATCACCCACGACATCCAAATGCTTGACAACACTCCAATTCGACAGCATCCATACCGAGTGAATACAGAAAAGAGAAGACTTATACAACAGGAAGTGGATTATCAACTTAAACATAAATTCATATGTCCAAGCCAAAGTTCTTGGAGTTCTCCCTGTTTGCTGGTACCAAAACCAGGAGGGGGGACCTGGCGTTTGTGTGTGGACTATCGTAAATTAAACAAGGTAACAAGAGTTGATTTGTTCCCAAGAGTTGATTTGTTACCATTATTGGAAGAGTGTATAGACCAGATTGGTAACGCTCAGTTTGTGTCAAAACTTGATCTGTCTAAGGGTTATCATCAAATCTTTCTAAGTGATTATGCTTGGGAAGTGACAGCTTTTATTACACCAGATGGAGCATATGAATTTAACGTCATACCTTTTGGATTAAGAAATCCTGCCACTTTCCAGAAACTAATGAATTTTTTGCTTAAGGACGTGCCAAATTGCAGGGCATACCTAGATGATATAGTCTTATATAGTAAGTGTTGGACAAACTACCTGTCAGATCTTAAAAAAATATTTGAAGTGTTACAGAGTGCCAATTTAACGGTTAATGTCAACAAGTGTAGTTGGCAAAGGGCACTAAAATCTATCTTGGACATGAAGTGGGACAAGGTAAGATACTACCTTTACAACACAAAATTCAAGCTATAGTGGAATATCCAGTGTTGACCAGTAAAAAGGGGGGTTTCAAAGATTCATTGGAATGTGTGCTTACTATAGGCGCTACTGTAAGAATTTCTCTACAGTTGCTGCCCCATTAATCAATTTGTTATGTAAGCAAGTAAAATTTAAGTGGACACAAGAATGTCAAGATTCCTTTCAGAGTTTAAAGGGAATACTATCTACGTCCCCTGTTCTAGCCAGCCCTCAATATGACAGACCTTTTATCCTACATATTGATGCGTCTGACTTAGGAAACGGTGCAGTTCTTATTCAGGTTGGACTTGATAATATTGAACACCCAGTGTACTTATTTTTCCAGAAAATTCAATAAAGCACAGAAGAACTATTCAGTGGTGGGAAAGGAGGCACTTGGTCTCATACTGTCTTTTAAGAAATTTGAAACTTACCTGTCAGGTAATAAAGTGGTAGGTTTTACAGATCATAATGCCCTTGAATTTATAAATGTAATGAAGTACAAAAATCAAAGGATTCTCAGATGGTCTTTATTCCTGCAGGAGTCCAATGTAGAAATTAAGCATATTCCTGGTAGGCAAAATGTGATTTAAGATGCTTTATCTAGAAGTTTTGTGTTTGATGTGACAGAATAATGAGATATGTTTATTTAAAATTTTCGTTTAATTGTTTTTATTTCATGCTTACTTCTCAGAAAAATGCCATTAATCTTCAATTAATAGCATTTTTTTCTTGAAGATAAGGGTATGTTACATATCCCTAGTCATGGATACCGACAGTATTCATGTATTGAGAAATTGTGAATATAATATTATTCATGTATTGAGAAATTGTGAAATATAATCTTATTTAAGTACGTGAATTAACCTTATTATAATGTGAGTAGGACTTGGCAACATATTGGGGAAGGAGCTGGCTTGCTGGAGTTCACCTGATTCAAACCTGTCTATTACCGGTCAGGTTTTGGACCAGAATAAATGTACTTGATCAATTGTTGGGTTGCCAGATATCATCTCTTAAATTATTCATACTTTTTTAATTTACCTTTAATAAACATGTTGTACACTGATAATGTCAATTGCATGTAATAGAATATATTTTGTATTATTTTATGTCTGTGTGAGAACGATTACTTTTCTCATAAATGAATTTTTATGTAAAAGTACTCGTTTGCCATCCCCTTGTCTAGGATGGAGGGGGAAGTGTGTTTTGGGTGTGTGCGTCGAACAAACGCCAGTGGCGTCTGCTCGAGCCACTGCCCAGACTAATGCTCAGGCGCCAGTGGCGTCTGCTCGAGCCACTGCCCAGACTAATGCTCAGGCGCCAGTGGCGTCTGCTCGAGCCACTGCCCAGACTAATGCTCAGGCGCCAGTGGCGTCTGAGTATTAGTCTGGGAAACATCTTTTTAAAGTTAAGTCTGTGTGTGTTTGATTGTTTCAATAGGGTAGATTAATTAATCCGGGGAGATAAACATTTACATTAAGCCATGTTCTCTTATGGATAATTTACGTGAGTACATATGTTATTATACTGATAAGTGAAGTTTAGTTGTAATTGATATATATAATTTTTATATGTTTGTTTACTTATCCTTATCTTAATATCATACTTGTTTGTACCAGCAATGGGGCACCCTGGTGAATTACTTTAAGAGCAGTGAGCTTACGCCTAGGCCCTTTTTGTCACTGCCCATTTATGCACGAGCTGTGCGTACGAGATCTGGTAAAACACTCATCCAAGGCATCAATAGTATCAGCTGCTTCTGCTTAACATTCAGCTAAGCTAGAATCAGTACTCTTCAACTCACTCAAGGTCTGGGACTCAGCAGCTGGAACAAGCAGGCAAGGAACTGGTATCTGGGCCACCTCTTCCAGACCATCCTCTTGGTGAGAATAAATCAAGGCTTTGGTACCAGCCTCACTCTCGACATCCGCGTGAGCAAGGAATGTATCCTCAAGATCCATCTCTACCTCCCTGTCTGAAGGGGTCCTGGCCTCAAAAACATCCACCTTGGAAGTCACAGGATTTACCTCACCCTGCTTACCCATGGATCAGGTCACAACACAGACTGAATAGATGACACCATGATCCGCATCCGGTTGAGCCAGCACACAACTAGGGTTAATGAACATATTAGGACACTCTGTCCCAATAACTTGACACTTGTCAATATCATTACCCAAAATAACATCAACCCCAGGGATGGGCAACTGCTCACTAACTGCTACAGTGCACCAACCTGGTGTAATAGTTGACTTCAGGTGAATTTTAACTAATGCTACACGCTGGACATGACCTCAAATACCTTGTAATAATACTACTTCACCGGTGTCTTCTGTGCTAACAGCAGCAAGAGCATGGGGAGAAATTACAGATTGAGAAGCACCAGTGTCCCTCAACAACCGCACTGGCTTCCAGCTTCTACTGGTGCAAAGTAAAGTACCTGAATATAGGTACGGTTTAAAGTTAGTCATCCATTTGGGCGTGACTGGAACAACATTAGAATTAATGGCTTGCAACCCCTGTCTCATAATCAGACCGGTAGGTTTCAACTCCGGATGCAAGGTAAACCAGGAATTAACCACATGACCTCTTCTCTTTCAATGCTTGCAATATCTGCCAATTGTCGAAACAACTGCAGGTTTAGACACTACATTATTTGAGGGTGACAACCCTGTCTACTTTTTTCAAACTTTGGCTTTACAGGAGAAGAGTTCATGGGAGAAAGTGGGTTAGCTGGTCTGGTCTGGAAAACACTAGATTTAGGAACCTGATAATTACTCTTAGAATTATAAGTAGTTGATTGGGCTCGAAAAGGCACCTTAGTGAGTAATTCGTGTTCGTCTGGTAGCTTGGTAGTTTTATAATGTCGTTGGTCTGTTTATGTTTAGCTGTAAACAATGCTAATTTCTCTGGTAGACAGCCTAAAATCTTCTCTATCACTATGAGGTTTCTCAAAGTCTCAAAATCTGTAATTGAAAGTGCTTTTACCCATCTATCAAAATGATTAATTTTAACTCTTGCAAAATCAGAAATGGTCTGATCATGTGCTCTCTTTATACCTCTAAATTTCTGTCTATGGACCTCTGGGGTCTGCTGGTATGCATTTAAGATGCTCTGTTGAACAAAGTTAAAGTCAAAATCATTAGCGGCAGGAAGAGATGCAAAAATTTCCTTGGCTTTCTCTTTAAATTGTCCTTGCATGATGGCAATCCACTGATCCGCAGGTCAATTCGTACTGACTGCTAACTTCTGGAAATGCAAAAAGATTATTTCTGGATCTTCCTCATTGAATTGAGGTTAATCTACATTTTCCCTAAACTTTAAAGAGTTATCAGTACTACCTGTATGATTACTAGTGTCATCATGTCCTGCTGCAATTCTCTGTTCCTCTAATCTGTTATTATTTGTTGCTATACTCTGTTGAATTTCCAATTGTTGCCGCCTAACTTCTTCTAGTTGCAGCTGAGCCTCACTCCTTTTGCTCTGTGATTCTTGTTCCACTTGTTGTTTAGCATGAGCTTCAAGCTCCAATTGTCTTTGCTGGTTCTGAGCCTCAAGCATCTGCTGCTGAGTCTCCAACTGCAGCTGTTTTTGGCGATTCTACATCTCCAACCTCTGTTTCTCTGCTTCTAACTTAGCCATCTCTAGCTTAGATTCCATCTTTAACTTTAGAATTGCACCTGGTCACTTGACTCTTCTTCTAATTCCTTTAACCACTCCTCGTCGAGTTTCTCCTCCTCCACCAAGTGTGTGACAATGACTCTTACTAACTGAGCCTTTAACATTCTCTTGGAAACTGTTAGATTTAGCCTTTCAGCCATGTACAACAACCCAGACTTCTTCAAGTCTTTAATTTCACCAAAATTTGGCTGCTCCACCAACAAAGCAACTTGTTCCTCCATTGTCAGCTTTATTAGCACAACTATCAATTACAACAACACTGAAGGTTTGCTTGGCTCCTGGCACAAGCTGTACACTTGCCGCAATCCTGAAGTGTTGAGAAAACGTCCACAAGCAGCTCAGAATGAACAGAGAAATGGTACACAGGCTTGGTTGGGTAACACCATATAAACACACAGTACCTAGGAAGGTATTGACAATTAATAACATGTACCACTATTTAGTACATTGAATTATGGGAATTAGTTCTCCCGGACATAGGCCCTCATTTTGTTATGACCCTAGACCTTTTGGTATGATTCCTCTGCTTTTGCAGTAATCAAAATATAGAAATATGCGGCCTTGCCTACTACAAATGTCTAGGGTAAATAATTCATCTGCTTAAATCAGCAAAGCAATATACTTTAAGTAAGAGTAACAAAGAAACATACAAACATATAAATTAAATACAGGCAGCCAGAAATATTATTGCACCAGAATGAAATAACACAATATCATTATATATATTAGCACTGATCACTATTTTAAAACGTAAATGAATAGATGGGTATGCAAATAATGGTCTAACTAGACAATTAGCTATGTTAGTAAACAGTAAACAGGTACCAAAGACTTATCTCATAACATGTCCACCCAACCCAGCTTCACCCACGCGACTAACGTGGCTGGAGCATGCATGACATGGTGTCTACAAGTTACCAACTATGAACCACATGAAATCTCTAGATACTCTGCTATCTGTGCGAAATTCTTAAGAACATAATTATAACTATCCTTATATGCATATAACACTGATAAGGTGTAATTAAGAAATATGTACATACAAGAAACTGAAATATTTACAGGGGTAAATCAATGAAGCTAGGTTGATACACATATGACCAAATATGATCATCCCCCCATGAGATGCCACTGTCTCTTTCCCATATGAATTAACATGCTATAGCATTAGCAAAATATCTCCTACAAGCAGACACTCAGCTCCAAGCTCACCTGATTCAACCTTGACAACAAGCAGACGTCTGGACACCTCCTCCGCCTGATCACGTTTCGCGTTTTGGCTTTGCTACTGCCGTTTGGCATTCCTATTCAACGGTCCGGATGTACGACGCCTAGCTCTCATATCGCCTAGGATCACGGGATTGTTGATAATTTTTTGTTACGTGTTCTGGCTGGTTCTCACGGTGGGGTAACGATGTTCGGGGGCCGGCTTGGCCGAGAGGTGCCGGGGGTTGGCGAGTCTTGGTGGGCTCCTGGTGCGCCCTCAGTCGTGGTGGGCGACAGGCTTCTGCTCTGCCGGAGGACACTGGATGACTTTTGCGTTTTAGTTGGGGCCGAGTTTTTGGTTTTGCTTCCCAGTGTTCTTTGTGTGGGGCGGTGCCGGTGCTTGTCAATCTGAGTGACTCCTGGGGCTCCCCAATTATCTGCCTGTCTGTGTTTTTTTGCCGCATGTCATATTAGTTTCCTATGATTGGCGTCACTTGTTTCGCAATTTGGCTTGACGTTTCACCTTTCCGTGCTTCGTGATTAACCCTTGCCGGGTACGCCGGGGCACATTCGATCCCACGATCATCGTCACCCCTAACTCAACAACAACAACTTCTCTTACAAGCACACTACAGCATGCTACAATTAATTCAAACATGCATATTAGAAAACAAATGGGTATAATGTTTAATTTAAAATAACTGAGGAATAATAATGAACATACATGTTTATCATGATAAATGTTAAAATCAAGTATATGGATTCATAACAGGTAGGTAAACAGTCAGTTGTTAACTCGAGCTTCCATTTCTATGACAACGGTTTGGAGATCCAGCATGTCAATCTTTTGGCAGTGTAGGGTTTTCCTAAGAGAACGTTTTATTGTATCAATCATGCGTTCATAGAAGACTCCGTGCCATGGTGCTCTGGGAGATATGAATTTAATTTTATGAATTTATAGGGTTAGCAGCATTAGCATCCACTGCCTCAACAAATTTATTCATAGCAAGAGAGTCTGTGGTTTTATGGTATAATTATCGAAGAACCAGTCACAGTCACCATTACTTTAATAAGTTTAAACACTAGACTTTGGTTTAAGGAATAATTGTTGTTGTTGTTGTTAATTTAAGGGCGACGACGATCGTGGGATCGGATGCGCCCCAGCGTACCCGTGATGGGTTAAACGCGAAGCCAAGAAATGTGAAACGCCAAGCTTAATCGCGAAGCGAGTGACGCCAATCACTTGAAACTAATACGCCATGTGGCGAAAAAACGCAAACGAGCAGATGATTGGGGAGCCCCAGGAGTCCCTCAGGGTGACAAGCACCGGCCCCGCTCCATACAGAGAACACCAGGTAGCAAAACCAAAACTCGGCCCCCAACTAAAACGCAAAAAGTCATCTAGTGTCCCCCAGCAGAGCAAAACCCGGCCGCCCACCAAGACTGAGGGCACACCAGGAGCCCACTATGACCCACCAACTCCCGGCACCTCTCGGCCAAGCCGGCCCCCGAACACCGTCACCCCGCCGAGAGAACCAACCAGAACACGTAAAAAAATCTATTAACAATCCCGTGACCCAAGGCGATATGAGCGCCAGGCGTCGTACAACCGGGCCGTTGAATAGGGATGCCGAACGGCAGTAGCAAAGCCAAACCGCGAAAACAGAACGTGATAAGGCGGCCCCCAGGCGGAGGAGGCGTCCAGACGTCCGCTAGTCGTCAAGGTTGAATCAAGAGTCCAAGGAATAATTGTGGAGTTTAAATATACGTGATGTGTAAATATGGGTTTGTTGTGATGATGTCACGGAATCTCACATTTTCTTTAACTTTGGTAATGGCTAACTATACTATGTTAACATGTGTGTCGGATTTCCGACACCTCATACTATCTTCCTCTGTCTTAATCCTCATAATTTTTGCATCATCAGCAAACATTGTGGGTAACGAGTCTATTCCCTCTCGGATATCATTTTCATACATTAGAAACAGTTTAGGTCCAAGGACTGATCCCTCTGGGATTCCACTGGTGATGCCTCCGAACTCTGAGACCTTCCCCCTCACAGTAACTCACTGTGTTCTGTTGCTTAGAGATTCCCTTATCCAATGAAGTACCTTCCCTTTCACTCCTGCCTACATCTCCAGCTTATGCACTACTCTCTTATGTGATATTGTGTCAAAGGCGTTCAGGCAATCCAAAAAAATGCAGTCTGCCTACCCCTCTCTTTCTTGCCTGATTTTTTTTTTTTGCCTGGTCATAGAATTCAATTTATCCTGTGAGGCATGATTTGCTATCCCTGAACCCATGTTGATGTTGTGTAACAAAGTTCTTTCGCTCCAGATGTTTCACTAGCTTTTTCGCTCAATCTTTTCCATCAACTTGCATGGTATGCATGTTAGGGACATTGACCTGTAGTTCAGTGCCTCCTGTCTATCATCCTTCATGTTTATCGGGACAACATTAGCCGTCTTCCAAATTTTTGGCAGTTCACCAGTTACCAGTGATTTGTTACACACTATGTAGAGTGGCAGGAACAGTGCTGCTGCTCCTTCCTTTAGTATCCATGGTGAGATTCCTTTCAGCCTATATCACATCTAACTCTAGCAAATGTTTCCTTAACTCCCCACTGGTAACCACTAACTCCTCTAGTGGTGCTTGATTAGATACTGCCTCTCTTCTCTCTGGAACTTCTCATTGCTCCTCTGTGAAGATCTCTTTGAATTTTTTAATGAGTTATTAACACACTTCCTTGTCGTTTGTAGTAAATCTGTCAGTCCCTATCCTCAGTTTCATTGCCTATTCCTTCACTGTTGTTTTCCTCCTGATATGGCTGTGCAGCAATTTAGGTTGAGTCTTTGCCTTGCATGCTATGTCATTTTCGTATTGTCTTTCTTCCTCTCTTCTGTCCCTGACTTATTCATTCCTTGCACTCTATTATCTTTCTCTGCTGCTCTAGTGTCCTGTTTTTTCTATCGTTTCTCCACGCCCTTCTACTTTGTTGCTTTGCTAGCTTACATCTCTGATTAATGTATGGGTTTCTAATTTGCATTTCGTTTTTTTCCTTTAGGACTGGAACAAACTTGTCTGTTGTCTCCTTAAACTTCTGCATGATGCAGTCCATCGTGTCTTGGGCCATCTTTCCTCTGAGCTCTGTTTCCCATGTTATATCTGTTAGGAATTTTCTTATCTCTTCTTAGTTTTCCTTTCGGAATTTCAGCATTTTGTTTACTGGTCCCTTCCTTGAGTACAATAACCCTACTTCGATCAGATACTCAATCATCAGTACATTGTGACCGCTTATTTCCACTGGGGCTTTGAAACTGATTTCCCTTATGTCGGAATCGTTCAGAGTGAAGACTAGGTCTAGTCTCGCTGGTTCATCATTGCCTCTCATTCTTGTGGGTCCCCTGACATGCTGGCTTAAAATGTTTCTTGTCGCCACTTCGAATAGTTTAGCTCTCCATGTTTCCTCAACTCCATGTGGTTTCTTGTTTTTCCAGTCTATCCTTCCGTGATTGAAGTCCTCTATGATGAGATGTGATCGATTTCTAAAGGCAGCAGAGGCTGCCCTCTCAATTATAGTGTTAACTGCCATATTGTTTCTGTCATACTCTTCCATGGGTGTTCTGTCATTTGGTGGAGGGTTATATATCACTGCTACTACTACTCTCTGTCCTCCCATCATCATGGTGCCTATTATGTAGTCTCTGAACCCCTCGCAGCCTTACCTTGAGGTTACCTTGAGGTGCTTCCGGGGCTTAGCGTCCCCGCGACCCGGTCGTCGACCAGGCCTCCTGGGATAACCATATCCTCGAAACTCCATTACTTTCTCATCAGTAGGGCAACTCCTCCTCTTCCCATTCCTTCCCTCTCTTTCCTTATTACAGTGTAGTCCTAAGAAAAACACTGCATTCGTTATGATTCATGAGATGTTTGTTTCCATGAGTCCAATTACATCCGGGTTCACTCCTTGTGCTCTTTCTCAAAGTTCACTTGCCTTGCTTGTAATCCAATCTATGTTCGAGTACATCACCTTGAAGCTGACTCTCTTTTGTCCATCCTCAGTTTCTGTTGATTTCACTGGAGTAGGGAAACAGGTAGGGTCCGGGATGGGAGGGCCTATAGAAAGGGGGACCTAGGGGATTAGGGATGGAGGAGAATGGAGGAATTGGGAAGGATGGGGGAGAAGGGTGGGTTTTGGGGGGGGAAGGCTGGGAAGGGAAGGGGGGGGGGGAGAGGGCTTGGGGTGGTGGGGGAGAAGGGCGGGGGCTTGGGGAGGTGGGGGAGAAAGAAGGGCTAGAAGGGATAGGGGAGAATGGAGGGCTTGGAGGGTGGGAGAGGAAGGAGGGCTTGGGAGGGTGTGGGAGAAGGGAGGGCTTGGGTGTGTGGGGTAGAAGGGAGGGCTTTTAGGGTTTGGGGGTTGGGGTAGATGGGAGGGGTTGAGGATTTTGGAGGAGATAGGACTTTGGGGGGTTGGGGAGAAGGGATGTCTTGGGAATAGGAGGAGCAGGGGGTGGGTGGCTTAGGTGGGCACTTAGACGGAGGCTGGTAAGGGGTTGGGAAAGTTGAACTTCAATTGGGTGGAAGGTGGGGGTTATACTCCTCTCACTGAGGCTGCTGAACTGCTTGTGGAGGGTTCCCTGCGTGTGTGTGTGTGTGTACTCACCTATTTCTGCTTGCAGGGGTTGAGTTTTGGCTCTTTGGTCCCGACTCTCAACTGTCAATCAACTGGTGTACAGATTCCTGTGTCTACTGGGCTCTGTCATATCTACATTTGAAACTGTGTATGGAGTCAGCCTCCACCACATCACTGCCTAATGTATTCCATCCGTTAACTACTCTGACACTGAAAAAGTTCCTTCTAACGTCTCTGTGGCTCATGTGGGTATTCAATTTCCACCTGTGTCCCCTTGTTCGCGTCCCACCAGTGTTGAATAGTTTATCCTTGTTTACCCGGTCGATTCCTCTGAGGATTTTGTAGGTTGTGATCATGTCTCCCCTTACTCTTCTGTCTTCCAGTATCGTAAGGTGCATTTCCCGCAGCCTTTCTTCGTAACTCATGCCTCTTAGTTCTGGGACTAGTCTAGTGGCATACCTTTGAACTTTTTCCAGCTTCGTCTTGTGCTTGACAAGGTACGGGCTCAATGCTGGGGCCGCATACTCCAGGATTGGTCTTACATATGTGGTGTACAAGATTCTGAACGATTCCTTACACAGGTTCCTGAACGCTGTTCTGATGCTAGCCAGCCTCGCATATGTCGCAGACGTTATTCTTTTTATGTGGGCTTCAGGAGACAGGTTTGGTGTGATAACAACTCCTAGATCTTTCTCTCTGTTCGTTTCATTAAGTACTTCATCTCCTATTCTGTATCCTGTGTCTGGCCTCCTATTTCCACTGCCTAGTTTCATTACTTTGCATTTACTTCAACAGCCATTTGTTGGACCATTCACTCAGTCTGTCTAGGTCATCTTGTAGCCTCCTACTATCGTCCTCAGTTTCAATCCTCCTCATAATTTTTGCATCATCGGCAAACATTGAGAGAAACGAATCTATACCCTCTGGGAGATCATTTACATATATCAGAAACAGTATAGGTCCAAGGACTGACCCCTGCGGGACTCCACTCGTAACGTCTCGCCAATCTGAGACCTCACCCCTCACACTGACTCGTTGTCTCCTGTTGCTTAGGTACTCCTGTATCCAACGGAGTACCTTCCCTTTCACTCCAGCCTGCATCTCCAGCTTTTTCACCAGCCTCTTGTGTGGCACTGTATCAAAGGCTTTCTGACAATCCAAAAATATGCAGTCTGCCCACCCTTCTCTTTCTTGCCTTATTTTTGTTGCCTGGTCGTAGAATTCAAGTAACCCTGTGAGGCAGGACCTGCCATCCCTGATTTCATGTTGATGATGTGTTACAAAGTTCTTTCGCTCCAGGTGCTCCACTAGCTTTCTTCGCACAAGCTTCTCCATCACCTTGCATGGTATGCAGGTTAGGGACACTGGCCTGTAATTCAGTGCCTCCTGTCTATCCCCTTTCTTGTATATCGGGACTCCATTAGCTGCTTTCCAAATTTCTGGCAGTTCCCCTGTTGCCAGAAATTTGTTATACACTATGGAGAGTGGGAGGCACAGTTCTTCTGCTCCTTCCTTTAGTATCCAAGGGGAGATTCCATCTGGGCCTTTAGCCTTTGTCACATCCAACTATAGTAAACACTTCCTTACCTCCCCGCTGGTAATCTCAAACTCATCCAGTGGTGCCTGGTTAGCTATTCCCTCTCTTATCTCTGGGATTTCTCCTTGCTCTAAGGTGAAGACCTCTTGGAATTTCTTATTCAGTTCCTCACACACTTCCTTGTCGTTTGTAGTGAATCCTTCTGCCCCTATCCTTAATTTCATAACCTGTTCCTTTACTGTTAATTTTCTCCTGATGTGGCTATGCAGCAATTTAGGCTGTCTTTGCCTTGCTTACGATGTCATTTTCGTATTGTCTTTCTGCCTCTCTTCTCATCCTGACATACTCATTCCTGGCATTCTGGTATCTTTCTCTGCTCTCCATTGTCCTGTTATTCCTATAGTTTCTCCATGCCCTTTTACTTTGCTGCTTAGCTAGCCTACATCTCTGATTAAACCATGGGTTTCTCATCTTCATTTCACTGTTTTCCTTTTGGGCTGGGACAAACTTGTTTGCTGCGTCCTTGCATTTTTGCGTGATGTAGTCCATCATATCTTGGGCCGTCTTTTCTTTGAACTCTGTTTCCCATGCTATATCTGTTAGGAATTTTCTTATCTCCTCATAGTTTCCCTTTTGGTATGCTAACCTTTTGGTTTCGGTATCCCTCCTCGAGTTCAATAACCCTTCTTCAATCAGGTACTCAAACACCAATACACACCAATGTGTGTGTTTGTGTGTGTGTGTGTGTGTGTGTGTGTGTGTGTGTGTGTGTGTGTGTGTGTGTGTGTGTGTGTGTGTGTGTGTGTGTGTGTGTGTGTGTGTGTGTGTACTCACCTATTTGTTCTCACCTATTTGTGCTTACAAGATCGAGCATTGACTCTTGGATCCCGCCTTTCCAGCTATCGGTTGTTTACAGCAATGCCTCCTGTCCCATTTCCCTATCATACCTAGTTTTAAAAGTATGAATAGTATTTGCTTCCACAACCTGTTCCCCAAGTGCATTCCAATTTTCCTCTACTCTCACGCTAAAAGAAAACTTCCTTACATCTCTGTGACTCATCTGAGTTTCCAGTTTCCACCCATGTCCCCTCGTTCTGTTATTATTACGTGTGAGCATTTCATCTATTTCCACTTTGTCAATTCCCCTGAGTATTTTATATGTCCCTATCATATCTCCTCTCTCCCTTCTTTTCTCTAGTGTCGTAAGGTTCAGTTCCTTCAGACGCTCTTCATATCCCATCCCTCGTAACTCTGGGACAAGCCTCGTCGCAAACCTCTGAACCTTCTCCAGTTTCTTTATGTGTTTCTTCAGGTGGGGGCTCCATGATGGTGCGGCATACTCTAAGACGGGTCTCACGTAGGCAGTGTAAAGCGCCCTAAAAGCCTCCTCATTTAGGTTTCTGAATGAAGTTCTAATTTTCGCCAGTGTAGAGTACGCTGCTGTCGTTATCCTATTTATATGTGCCTCAGGAGTTAGATTAGGTGTCACATCCACTCCCAGGTCTCTTTCTCGAATCGTTACAGGTAAGCTGTTCCCCTTCATTATGTACTGTCCCTTTGGTCTCCTGTCACCTGATCCCATTTCCATAACATTACATTTACTGGTGTTAAACTCCAGTAGCCATTTCCCTGACCATCTCTGCAACCTGTTTAAGTCCTCTTGGAGGATCCTACAATCCTCGTCTGTCACAACTCTTCTCATTAATTTTGCGTCATCCGCAAACATTGACATGTATGATTCCACTCCTGTAAACATATCATTTACGTAAATTAGAAAGAGGATTGGTCCCAGCACCGATCCTTGAGGTACTCCACTTGTTACTGTTCGCCAGTCCGACTTCTCGCCCCTTACCATTACCCTCTGGCTCCTTCCTGTTAGGTAGTTCTTCACCCATACTAGGGCCTTTCCGCTTACTCCTGCCTGCCTCTCAAGTTTGTATAGCAGTCTCATGTGCGGTACTGTATCAAAGGCCTTTTGGCAGTCAAGTAATATGCAGTCTGCCCAGCCTTCTCTGTCCTGCCTTATCCGTGTTACTTTATCATAGAATTCTAATTCTAATTCTGTGTGTGTGTGTGTGTGTGTGTGTGTGTGTGTGTGTGTGTGTGTGTGTGTGTGTGTGTGTGTGTGTGTATGTGTGTGTGTGTGTGTGTGTGTGTGTGTGTGTGTGTGTGTACTCACCTAGTTGTGTCTGCAGGATCGAGCATTGACTCTTGGATCCCGCCTTTCGAGCATCGGTTGTTTACAGCAATGACTCCTGTCCTATTTCCCTATCATACCTGGTTTTAAAATTATGAATAGTATTTGCTTCCACAACCTGTTCCTGAAGTGCATTCCATTTCCCCACTACTCTCACGCTAAAAGAAAACTTCCTAACATCTCTGTGACTCATCTGAGTTTCAAGCTTCCATCCATGTCCTCTCGTTCTGTTACTATTCCGTGTGAACATTTCGTCTATGTCCACTCTGTCAATTCCTCTGAGTATCTTATACGTTCCTATCATGTCCCCCCTCTCCCTTCTTCTTTCTAGTGTCGTAAGGCACAGTTCCCTCAGGCGCTCTTCATACCCCATCCCTCGTAGCTCTGGGACGAGTCTCGTTGCAAACCTCTGAACCTTTTCCAGTTTCATTATATGCTTCTTCAGATGGGGACTCCATGATGAGGCGGCATACTCTAAGACTGGCCTTACGTAGGCAGTGTAAAGCGCCCTAAATGCCTCCTTACTTAGGTTTCTGAATGATGTTCTAACTTTTGCCAGTGTAGAGTACGCTGCTGTCGTTATCCTATTAATATGTGCCTCAGGAGATAGATTAGGTGTTACGTCCACCCCCAGGTCTCTTTCACGCATCGTTACAGGTAGGCTGTTCCCCTTCATTGTGTACTGTCCCTTTGGTCTCCTATCTCCTAATCCCATTTCCATAACTTTACATTTGCTCGTGTTGAATTCTAGTAGCCATTTCTCTGACCATCTCCGCAATCTGTTCAGGTCCTCTTGGAGGATCCTGCAATCCTCATCTGTCACAACTCTTCTCATCAACTTTGCATCATCCGCAAACATCGACATGGAGGACTCTACGCCTGTAAACATGTCGTTAACATATACAAGAAATAGAATTGGTCCCAGCACCGATCCTTGTGGTACTCCACTTGTTACTGTTCGCCAGTCCGACTTCTCGCCCCTTACCGTAACTCTTTGGCTCCTTCCTGTTAGGTAGTTCCTTTTCCATTCTAGGACCTTTCCCCCCACCCCCGCCTGCCTCTCGAGCTTGAACAGCAGTCTCATGTGCGGTACTGTATCAAAGGCTTTTTGGCAGTCCAGAAATATGCAGTCTGCCCAACCATCTCTGTCCTGTCTTATCCTCGTTATTTTATCATAGAATTCCAGAAGGTTTGTTAGGCACGATTTCCCTGTCCAGAACCCATGTTGATGTTTGTTCACAAACCTAATGTTCTCCAGGTGTGCAACCAGTCGCAGCCTAATTATTCTTTCCAGTATTTTACAGGGGATGCTTGTCAGTGATACAGGTCTGTAGTTAAGTGCCTCCTCCCTATCTCCTTTCTTGAAGATCGGCACGACATTTGCCTTCTTCCAGCAACTGGGCAATTCTCCTGACATAAGTGACTCATTAAAGATCATTGCCAGAGGCACGCTGAGGGCCTGTGCTGCTTCTTTTAGTATCCACGGTGATACTTTGTCTGGTCCAACTGCTTTAGTTGCATCTAGAGTTGTCAACTGTTTCATTACCTCCTCTGCTGTCACCTCTATATCTGATAGTCTTTCATCTAGGGTAACCCCTTCCAACAATGGGAGCTGCTCAGGCTCGGTAGTGAACACTCCATGGAAACTGGCATTCAGTGCCTCGCAGATTTCCTTGTCACTTTCAGTATATGCCCCCTCTGTCTTCCTTAGTCTTGTCACTTGGTCGTTCACCGACATTTTTCTTCTTATATGACTGTGTAGTAACTTAGGTTGTTTTTTCGCTTTGATTGCAATATCGTTCTCATAGTCCCTTTCCGATGTTCGTCTTATGTTAATGTAATCGTTCCTAGCTCTGTTGTATCTGCTTCTGTTGTCCTCTGTTCTTTGTCTTCTGTACTTCCTCCACTCCCGTCTGCTGGCCATTTTTGCTTCCTGACACTGTCTATTAAACCATGGGTTATTATAATCCTTCTTATTTTTTCCCTTTACCGTTGGTATAAATCTCTCTTCGGCCTCCTGGCATTTCTGTATGACTAGGTCCATCATATCTTGGACTGTTTTTCCTCTAATTTCTTCCTCCCACTGCACTTCACCCAGATAGTCCCTTATCCTCATATAGTCCCCTTTCCTGTAGTCAGCTCTCCTTTCCCAGATCTCTTGTCCCATGGTCATAAGTTTGAATTCCATCATGTAGTCAAAGACTAGGACACAATGGTCACTGGCCCCTAGAGGTATTTCATGCTCTAAATTCTCGATATCTTCTACGTTCTGGGTGAAAATCAGGTCTAATAGGCTCGGTGCATCTCCTCCTCTTTCCCTTGTGTCTTCCTTCACATGTTGTGTCAGGAAATTCCTGTCTATAACATCAACTAATTTTGCTCCCCACGTTTCGTCCCCTCCATGGGGATTCCTTGATTCCCAATTTATCTCTCCATGATTTAGGTCCCCCATGATCAGCAGCTTCGCTCTCATTCTGAGGGCTAGTGTTGCTGCCTTCTGCAGTTCATCTATACATGCTTTGTTGTTGTCATCATACTCCTGCCTGGGTCTTCTGCTGTTTGGTGGGGGATTGTAGATTACCAGGATCACAATCTTCCTCCCATCTACTGTCAGAGTTCCATGTATGAAGCTTGTGCACTCATTGGTAACTCGATTTCCCAGGTCTTCAAACTTCCATTTCCGCTTTATTAGGAGTGCTACTCCCCCTCCCTGTCTCTGTGTCCTCTCTTTTCGTATCACCTGGTACCCTTCAGGAAAGATTGCATCTGAGATCATGTCATTAATTTTAGTTTCCACAATTGCAACTATGTCAGGATCTGCTTCACTCACTCTTTCTTTTATCTCTTCTGCTTTATTAGATACCCCATCAGCATTGGTGTACCAAACCTTGAGATTCTTCATGGAAACTCTTGTACCAGAGTTCTCCCTTTCTCTGGGGGTCTGGGGGGATCTGGGGGATGTCTGGGGGGTGACTGGGGGCAGAGGGGATCTGGGGGATCTGGGGGGTGTCTGGGGGATGACTGGGGGCGGGGAGGGTCCGGGGGATGTCCGGGGGGATCCGGGGGGTGTCTGGGGGGGTCCGGGGGGTGTATGGGGGGTGAAAGAGTTCAGGAGGGGGGTGTTCAGAAAGAGTGCTTGGGGGGCTACTGGGGGCTGGGCTTCTAGGAAGGTAGGTAGGAGGGTCTGGGGTAGGGCCTGGGTAGGTAGGTCTGGAGTAGGAAGGGCATACTGGGTCTGAAGATTAGGGAGGGCATAGAGGGATTGGGAGATAGCGTAAGGTTGGGAGACAGATAGAGGTTGAGAGGTTGGGAGGGGGAAGGATAGAGGGGGTGGGGGGGACCTCCCACCTCCCTCGCAAGGGTGGGGGTCACATGGAAGGAGAGGGGATGAGGAGGGGTGAGGGCTGGGTAGGCTTTGGGTGTTGAGGGGATGAGGTCTGGGTGGGTTCTTGGGGTTGAGGGGATGAGGTCTGGATGGGTTTTGGGGGTTGAGGGGATGAGAGCTGGGTGGGTTTTGGGGGTTGAGGGGATGAGGGCTGGACGGGTTTTGGGGGCTGAGGTGATGAGGGGGTCCTTGGAATGTGGGATGAATTTGACTCCAGTGGGGTCAGAGGGGTCAAGGGATGTGCTGGGGAGATAAGCAGGGGCGGCTGATTTGGGGAAGGGGTGACCTGAGAAGCACGTGTGAGCTGGTTAGCATGGGGTGGTTTAGCACTGGGGTGTGTAGCTGCGCTCAAATGGGAAGAGTCGTACTGTTGTTTGCTTGCTCTGTGGGCAATCTGTTCCTCCTTCGTCATGAATTTGTCAATAAATACGTTGTAGTAATTTTCGCTACCTCTGAGTAGGTGTTTGTGATGCAGTATGTAATCCACTGCCTCTTCGTTAGTGAACTGTACCAGGACAGGTCGTTTCCTGTTACAGTTGTATGGTCCAATGCGTCGGTGGACTTGCACCTCATTCCCTGCCATCTGGGCTCTCATGTCTCTCAAGATCCCCTGTAGTTCCAAATCCTCAATCTCCATCCTTTCCTGCCTCGATGGTGCCCTGGCTTCAAGTAATCCATGGATTATGATTGTCCTCTTTCTCAGTTCAGGGTCATGCTGGTGGCCCTCTCCCTGGCTGACCCCCACCCCTCCTACACCCGCTACTCCACCTACTACTACTCCCCCTTCCCCTGCCAAGCTTCCCTTATTCCTGCCAAATTCATTAGTAAGCCTAGATATTTCTCCTTGCCATTCTACCCTGCTCTTACTGATTTCCTCTTGAATATAATCCATAAACTCTTGTTTGAGTCTTTGAACCTCGCCCTGTATCTTATTAAAGACTTCACTTTTAATCCCCTGGATTAGATCACCTATCCAAACATCCCTCTTCTCTACAAATTTCCCAATCATCTTCTCCACAAACCTATCTTCTTCCTCAATCATAATACTGTTGGACCTAGACACCCTTCCTGACCTAGTCATTGCTATAATGCAACCTTACCCACTGGGGTTCCAAGTATCTTACCGTCCTGCTAACACAATAGGTGAGTGAATCTCCAAGCGTCGTCCCACGTGGTGGTAGAAGGTTGCTGCCGGGGTGAGGTCACGCGGTCAGAGGTAGGTGAGGTCTGCTCCACACTGCCACAATACTTCCTCAACTATTTTCAATTACGCTATTTAAACTGTTTTTCTTCACTACCTTATGGCGCTGGCCAAAACTCAAGGTTTTTTCATTCACTTGTACACACTTTTTCACTTCGAAGTTGCCTGATTACCCCTCCCACTCCACTAGTGAACCAGGAGCTCCCAACCCACGTCCACCCAACACGATGGTCACAAGACAAGTGTGTGTGTGTGTGTGTGTGTGTGTGTGTGTGTGTGTGCGCGCGCGCGTGTATCCATGTGTGTGTGTGTTTGGTCTCCTAGGGGAACTATGAGGGTGAGACTTGAGAGAGTGGTTAGTCTGTCAGTCCCTATCCTCAGTTTCATTGCCTATTCCTTCACTGTTGTTTTCCTCCTGATATGGCTGTGCAGCAATTTAGGTTGAGTCTTTCCCTTGCTTGCGATGTCATTTTCGTATTGTCTTTCTGCCTCTCTTTTCATCCTGTTATATTCATTCCTGGCACTCTGGTACCTTTCTCTGCTCTCAAGTGTCCTGTTATTCATACAGTTTCTCCACACCCTTTTCCTTTGCTGCTTAGCTAGCCAAAATCTCTGATTAAACCATGGGTTTCTCATCTTCATTTCAATGTTTTCCTTTTGGACTGGGACAAACTTCTTTGCTGCTTCCTTGCACTTCTGTGTGATATAGTCTATCATGTCTTGCGCTGTCTTTCCCCTGAGCTCTGGTTCCCATGCTATATTTGTTACGAATTTTCTTATCTCCTCATAGGTTTCCTTTCGGAATGCCAGCCTTTTGTTTTCAGTATCCCTCTTCGAGTCCAATAACCGAGTCTTCAATCAGGTACTCAAACGCCAGCGCTCATTCCTACTGGGGTCTCAGAGCCGATTTCTTTTATGTCGGAGTCGTTCAGAGAGAAGACTTGGTCGAGTCTCGCTGGTTCGTCATTTCCTCTCATCTTTGTGAGTTCTCTGACATGCTGGATTAGAAAGTTTCTAGTCACCACCTCCAATAGTTTGGCTCTCCACGTATCATCTCCTCCATGCGGTTCCTTGTTCTCCCAATAAATTTTTTCATGGTTGAAGTCCCCCATGATGAGCAGGTAGGATCTATTTCTACAGGCAGCAGAGGCTGCCCTCTCAATTATAGTGTTAACTGCCATGTTGTTGTTGTTATACTCTTGACTGGGTCTTCTGTCATTTGGTGGAGGGTTATATATCACTGCTACTACTATTCTTGGTCCTCCCATTGTCATGGTGCCAGCTATATAGTCTCTGAAACCCTCACAGTCCGGGATAGCCATCTCCTAGAAAGTCCATTCCTTTCTCATTACTAGGGCTACTCTACCTCCTCCCCTACCTTCCCTCTCTTTCCTTATTTATGTGTACTCCTGGGGAAACACAGCATTCGTTATGATTCATGAGAGTTTAGTTTCAGTGAGTCCGATTACATCTGGGTTCAATTCTTGTGTTCTTTCCCTTAGTTCACTTGCCTTGCTTGTGATCCCATCTATTTTCGAGTACTTTACCTTGAAACTGACTCTCATCTGCTTCTCCTCTGGGGATGACATGTGGGATCTGAGGTGAGCGGGGGCTGGGAGGATCTTGTACGGGGAGACCTTTGGGCTTGTCGCCGTTTGCTGCTACTACTACTGCTCTTTTTCTCTCTCTATCAGCCGGCTTGTACATCTAGCTGCTTCCTGAGAAGAAGCAACTTCCATGGCAACTTCCCTTAATGCAGACCTAGCTTCAAGGTTCTTCTTAAGCAACTCTGCAAGTGAGGGTTGTATTGTAAGATTCCCCTCAACAGGAAAATTACCATCACTCTGCAGGATGGGTTGCTTCTGGTGCTGGGTAAGATTTTCTTTCAGGCTTTTTATTTCATCCTTTACTGCCTTCAGCTCATCCTGCAAGCTGAATACTGTCTCCTTCATAGCCCTCAGTCCATCCCTGAATTCACTCCACATGTGTTTGATTGTATCCCTAAACCAAGTTTCCTGTCCCTCCCTTTCCTCCAAGCTTGTGTGTACTCACCTAGTTGTACTCACCTAGTTGAGCTTGCGGGGGTTGAGCTTTAGCTCTTTGGTCCCACCTCTCAACCGTCAATCAACAAGTGTACAGGTTCCTGAGCCTATTGGGCTCTATCATATCTACACTTGAAAGTGTAGATATGATGAGTGAAAGTGTGAAAGTGTAGATATGAGTGAAAGATAAGATAAGATAAGTGATAAGTGAAAGTGTAGATATGAAGAGTGTGCAGAGGCACAAAGTGCCTCTGCACACTCTATCAGTACCCATGGCGAGATCCCGTCTGGATTATCAGCCTTTCTAACATCCAGATCCAGCAGGTGTCTCTAAAGGCCGTTCTTATGTTAGCCAACCTGGCATATGCTGCTGATGTTATCCTCTTGATATGAGCTTCAGGGGACAGGTCTGGCGTGATATCAACCCCCAAGTCTTTCTCTCTCTCTGACTCTTGAAGTATTTCATCTCCCAAGTGATACCTTGTATCTGGTCTCCTGCTTCCTACCCCTATCTTCATTACATTACATTTGCTTGGGGTTAAACTCTAACATCCATTTGTTCGACCATTCCTGCAGCTTGTCCAGGTCTTCTTGAAGCCTCAAGCTGTCCTCCTCTGTCTTAATCCTTCTCATAATTTTGGCGTCGTCAGCAAACATTGAGAGGAATGAGTCTATACCCTCTGGGAGATCATTTACGTATATCAGAAACAGGATAGGTCCAAGCACAGAGCCCTGTGGGACTCCATTGGTGACTTCACGCCATTCTGAGGTCTCACCCCTCACTATACCTCTCTGCTTCCTATTGCTTAGGTACTCCCTTATCCACTGGAGCGCCCTACCAGTTACTCCTGCCTGTTTCTCCAGCTTATATATCAACCTTTTATGGGGTACTGTGTCAAAGGCTTTCCGACAGTCCAAAAAAATGCAGTCCGCCCATCCTTCTCTTTCTTGCTTAATCTTTGTCACCTGATCATAGAATTCTATCAAGCCTGTAAGGCATGATTTACCCTCCCTGAACCCATGTTGATGGGTTGTCACGAAGTCTCTTCTCTCCAGATGTGTTACTAGGTATTTTCTCACAATCTTCTCCGTCACCTTGCATGGTATACAAGTTAAGGACACTGGCATGTAGTTCAGTGCCTCTTGTCTGTCACCCTTTTTAAATATTGGTACTACATTAGCTTTATCTAACCTAACCTATCTTTATAGGTTAGGTTAGGTTAGGTAGCCGAAAAAGTTAGGTTAGGTTAGGTAGGTTAGGAAGTCGAAAAACAATTAATTCGTGAAAACTTGGCTTATTAGGCAAATCTGGCCTTGCATAGTAGGCAGAGAAGTGCGTTCTGGGTACTAGGTACGGCATATATATATATATATATATATATATGTCGTACCTAGTAGCCAGAACTCACTTTTCAGCCTACTATTCAAGGCCCGATTTGCCTAATAAGCCAAGTTTTCCTGAATTAATATATTTACTATAATTTTTTTCTTATGAAATGATAAAGCAACCCTTTTCTCTATGTATGAGGTCAATTTTTTTTTATTGGAGTTAAAATTAACGTAGATATATGACCGAACCTAACCAACCCTACCTAACCTAACCTAACCTATATTTATAGGTAAGGTTAGGTTAGGTAGCCAAAAAAAGCTAGGTTAGGTTAGGTTAGGTAGGTTAGGTAGACGAAAAAACATTAATTCATGAAAACTTGGCTTATTAGGCAAATCGGGCCTTGAATAGTAGGCTGAGAAGTGCGTTCTGGCTATTAGGTACGACATATATATATATATATATATATATATATATATATATATATATATATATATATATATATATATATATATGTCGTACCTAGTAGCCAGAACTCACTTCTCAGCCTACTATTCAAGGCCCGATTTGCCTAATAAGCCAAGTTTTCCTGAATTAATATATTTACTATAATTTTTTTCTTATGAAATGATAAAGCAACCCTTTTCTCTATGTATGAGGTCAATTTTTTTTTATTGGAGTTAAAATTAACGTAGATATATGACCGAACCTAACCAACCCTACCTAACCTAACCTAACCTATATTTATAGGTAAGGTTAGGTTAGGTAGCCAAAAAAAGCTAGGTTAGGTTAGGTTAGGTAGGTTAGGTAGACGAAAAAACATTAATTCATGAAAACTTGGCTTATTAGGCAAATCGGGCCTTGATTAGTAGGCTGAGAAGTGCGTTCTGGCTATTAGGTACGACATATATATATATATATATATATATATAATATATATATATATATATATATATATATATATATATATATATATATATATATATATATATATATATATATGTCGTACCTAGTAGCCAGAACGCACTTCTCAGCCTACCATGCAAGGCCCGATTTGCCTAATAAGCCAAGTTTTCATGAATTAATTGTTTTTCGACTACCTAACCTACCTAACCTAACCTAACCTAATTTGTTCGGCTACCTAACCTAATCTAACCATTAAAGATAGGTTAGGTTAGGTTAGGTAGGGTTGGTTAGGTTCGGTCATATATCTATGTTAATTTTAACTCCAATAAAAAAAAATTTACCTCATACATAATGAAATTGGTAGCTTTATCATTTCATAAGAAAAAAATTAGAGAAAATTAATTAATTCAGGAAAACTTGGCTTATTAGGCAAATCGATCCTTGCATAGTAGGCTGAGAAGTGCGTTCTGGCTACTAGGTACGACATATATATATATATTTATATATATATATATATATATATATATACCTAGTCGTACCTAGTAGCCAGAACTCACTTCTCAGCCGACTATGCATGGCCCGATTTGCCTAATAAGCCTAGTTTTCATGAATTAATGTTTTTTCGACAACCTAACCTACCTAACCTAACCTAACCTAACGTTTTCGGCTACCTAACCTAACCTAACCTATAAAGATAGGTTAGGTTAGGTTAGGCAAATCAACCAGGTATCAACCAGGTAGGGTTGGTTAGGTTCCGTCATATATCTACGTTAATTTTAACTCCAATAAAAAAAATTGACCTCATACATAATGAAATGGGTAGCTTTATCATTTCATAAGAAAAAAATTAGAGAAAATATATTAATTCAGTAAAACTTGGCTTATTAGGCAAATCGGGCCTCGCATAGTAGGCTGAGAAGTGAGTTCTGGCTACTAGGAACGACATATATATATATATGTCGTACCTAGTAGCCAGAACGCACTTCTATGCCTACTATTCAAGGCCCGATTTGCCTAATAAGCCAAGTTTTCATGAATTAGTATATTTTCTCTAATTTTTTTCTTATGAAATTATAAAGCTACCCATTTCATTATGTATGACGTCAATTTTGTTTTATTGGAGTTAAAATTAATGTAGATATATGACCGAACCTAACCAACCCTACCTAACCTAACCTAACCTATCTTTATCGGTTAGGTTAGGTTAGGTAGCCGAAAACGTTAGGTTAGGTTAGGTTAGGTAGGTTAGGTAGTCGAAAAACAATTAATTCATGAAAACTTGGCTTATTAGGCAAATCGGGCCTTGAATAGTAGGCATAGAAGTGCGTTCTGGCTACTAGGTACGACATATATATATATATATATATATATATATATATATATATATATATATATATATATATATATATATATATATATATATATATATATATATATATATATATATATATATATATATATGTCGTACCTAGTAGCCAGAACGCACTTCTCAGCCTATTATGCAAGGCCCGATTTGCCTAATAAGCCAAGTTTTCATGAATTATTTATTTTTCGACTACCTAACCTGCCTAACCTAACCTAACATTTTCGGCTACCTAACCTAACCTAACCTATAAAGATAGGTTAGGTTAGGTTAGGTAGGGTTGGTTAGGTTCGGTCATATATCTACGTTAATTTTAACTAAAATAAAAAAAAAATTGACCTCATACATAATGAAATGGGTAGCTTTATCATTTCATAAGAAAAAAAATTGAGAAAATATATTAATTCAGGAAAACTTGGCTTATTAGGCAAATCAGGCCTTGCATAGTAGGAGTGCATTCTGGCTACTAGGTACGACATATATATACATTGAATTTAGATCAACTCAATATATCTAAATGCAAGATATATATATATATATATATATATATATATATATATATATATATATATATATATATATATGAGGCACAACTCTCCTAAACACGAGAGTGAAGTATACAACTTCATACACAAGTATACAAGTGAAGTATAAGTTGTATACTTCACTCCTGTGTTTAGGAGAGTTGTGCCTTAAGCATAGACACAGTGTTCTCCCATATTAACAGGGACTTGATGAAAAAACGTAAAAATGACCCCTCACTTGCTCTAGTGCTCTTGGGAGATGGTTGTCTATGGAGTGTATAAATACTCCGAAATTACCATCTCTTTTAAGGGTCTGAGCAGGTGGTGGAGTTGGTTAACGCGTACCTGTTATGCCAGTTGCTGGAAGGCTTCTGTGCTGGCTAGGGTTCGAGTCTCCTGGTGGGAAAGTGTTCTAAAGTTATATATATATATATATATATATATATATATATATATATATATATATATATATATATATATATATATATATATATATATGTATATATATATATATATATATATATATATATATATATATATATATATATATATATATATATAAGTCGTACCTAGTAGCCAGAACGCACTTTTCAGCCTACTATACAAGGCCCAATTTGCCTAATAAGCCAAGTTTTCATGAATTATTGTTTTTTCGACGACCTAACCTACCTAACCAAACCTAACCTACCTTTTTCGATTACCTAACCCAACCTAACCTATAAAGATAGGTTAGGTTAGGTTAGGTAGGGTTGGTTAGGTTCGGTCATATATCTACGTTAATTTTAACTACAATAAAACAAAATTGACCTCATACATAATGAAATGGGTAGCTTTATCATTTCATAAGAAAAAAATTAGAGAAAATATATTAATTCAGGAAAACTTGGCTTATTAGGCAAATCGGGCCTTGCATAGTAGGCTGAGAAGTGCGTTCTGGCTACTAGGTACGACATATATATATATATATATATATATATATATATATATATATATATATATATATATATATATATATATATATATATATATATATATATATACATATAGGGAAGGGAGTACCACCTCTGGCTGGAAGAAGGGGGACCCATAGCCTCGGAGGAAACCACACATAACGCATTGGAGGGAATGTAGGTCCCCTTCCAATACAGTTTCTGTGTGCTTTTCTCCTACCACCCCCTTCCCTTTTTTTTTTTTCCTTTATTGTGTATTTAAAGGTTTCAAAACATACAAGACAAATGCCTAAAGGTTATGGATCTCTTGAAGCTCCTCCGCTTCTGGACAGGAACCGAGGACGCAGCAAGCATTTCCCCTCTGGATCGCCACACTGAGACGCTGAAACAAAAAACTGGGTGCCCTTGGGTCTCTGGTGACGTCAATGAGCTTGGAACCCAATTCCTTGAGAAATCCCTAGGCACTCTTGCCCCAGGGGCCATGCGTCTCAGACGCTATGGGAACAAAGAGGTATTGACCTTCCAGTCGCCTGTACTTGAGTGATTTTGCTGTTTCCCTGTGGTTGGCCGCCCCACCTGCTTGATCAGCTCCGAAGTGTACATAGGTGTCAGACAGGGTGGATACACATGTGTAGTCCCACACCAACTGTCTACCCTCCTTCCATGAGTATATGGTGATGCCATCAGGGCGAAGTGTGGGGAAATCCGGGTTTTGGACCCCTAGGATGCGAGGTTCTCTCTCCGCTGGGCACCCAGCTGAGACGAGGCTTCTCTTGATGATGTCATTGACCTAGTTGTGTCTTGCATGCCAGCCCTTTGTGCTTCCGCAATGCAACCCATGCAGTCCGTATTGGTCTGCTTCCACCCTGTTGCAAATACACTTGTATTCAGTGTGAATTGGGGCACCAAGGCGGAGGGCCACTGCTACACGAAGGGATTCTGGATCTAGGCGCGTGCCCATTGCCGACATGGGTACTGCCAAGAGGAAGTCTCCTGCATGGGGGGCACGCACTGCTCTGAGGCGGGCTTTCTCCTTGTCTGATGTTGCGACGCTGAGCATGGCATCAGCTACTTTTTCCACTAGAGGGTGGTCCCAGCCGGACTGTTTGTGTTGTTTTGTTGGCTCTATAATGGTTGCTGGGGCTGCAAGAACATCCCACTGATTTGAACATTCAGTGAAAGCAGGATCGTGTATTCCTGCTGAATCTCTCAGGGTTGCAGGTAAAATATCTCTGACGAGGTCGTGCGATGCATGAGAGGAGGAAAGGATGGCTGGTAGAGCAATTTGGGAGGCTGTGCGGACACCAAGGCCGCCGAGTCTTACAGGAAGGGTTGCTTGCTCCCACTGAGAGTCGTCCAATGGCAGGTTCAGGACTTTCACCAGCATGGACCTCAGAAGGGTGTCATACACATTTAACTTAGGGCTGCTGTAGGATGGAGAACATCTCAGAAAGTAGGTCAACTTAGGGAGAGACAGGCATCTTGTAAGGAGAAAGAGAGCATCATTGGCCTCAATCTTGTCAATCCTGTTCAGCATTCTCTTTAGGTCAGTGATTTTTGCAACCAGGACCTCCTCGATTGCTCGTGGGCCAATGGGGGCACCCAGGAGAGTGCAGTCCGGTGGCTCGACAACGAGAATGTCTGGAAGAACATTTTGTATTTGCCCAGTGATGTCTGGGTTGCGGGAGATTATTTCACATTTGGATGCATTGAGAATGAGGCCTAAGGCTGCTCCCTGCTCCTGGATTTTCCTTATATCCTCCAAAATGGTTTCCGGGGTTCCAGCTAGAGTGCCATCATCCAGGTACCAGATGTTTAGCTCGCTTGTCAGACTATCAGTGACCTCTTTGATAGCTAGGCAGAAAAGGAGGGGTACTAAGGGGTCACCTTGTTGGACACTTTCACAGGAGTTTATTTCATGCTCCCCAAAAAGAAGCTTAGAGTCCCCACTGTAGCACGATCGGATGAATGGGTAAAGGGGGCGGAAATGGTTGTGTACAGCCCTGAGGACAGCGTCTCGTCTGACTTGATTGAAGGCATTTTTGAAGTCAAGCTTTACTAGTGCCTTCTGGTCCGGGAGATCAGCAATGTAAGCCCGCGCTGCATGTGCTGCAGCTTCACAACCTAGGGGAATCCCAAACCCGAGCTGATGAGGTTTCAGCAAGGTGGCTGCTTCCTGGCTGATAGATCTCACTGCAGCCTTAGCTACAAGGCGTCGGAGGGTGTTGCCAACGGCAATGGGCCTGATACCCCTATCCTTCTTCTTTAGAGCACAGAGTGCTGCTCCATAAAAGACAGGCCTGATGTCCTCAGGGATGCCGCCAGCAAAATACATGTTGGAGAATCTGGTAAGTTCCACTAGAAGGTCCTTTGCAGCATCTCCAAGCACCGGGTTCAGCATTAGTATATATATATATATATATATATATATATATATATATATATATATATATATATATATATATATATATATATATATATACTGTATATATATATATATATATATATATATATATATATAGTCCTGGGGACCATTCAGGCTTGTTCGCATTTGTGTTCCTCACGTGTGCCCCAAAGAATGAGGTGATTTGGTGAAATGCTATGCCCAAGATTACCATCCGAGTTGCCGTCGGGGAAGTGGCTCAAATAGCCTCGGCTATCACTTCCTTTTGACGGCCGTGATGGTCAAGCGGATTAAGGCGCCCTGTAGTTACCAGTTGCGTTGCTTCTGGGAGTATGGGTTCGAGTCACTTCTGGGGTGTGAGTTTTCATTCGCATATAGTCCTGGGGACCATTCAGGCTTGTTCGCATTTGTGTTCCTCACGTGTGCCCCAAAGAATGAGGTGATTTGGTGAAATGCTATGCCCAAGATTACCATCCGAGTTGCCGTCGGGGAAGTGGCTCAAATAGCCTCGGCTATCACTTCCTTTTGACGGCCGTGATGGTCAAGCGGATTAAGGCGCCCTGTAGTTACCAGTTGCGTTGCTTCTGGGAGTATGGGTTCGAGTCACTTCTGGGGTGTGAGTTTTCATTCGCATATAGTCCTGGGGACCATTCAGGCTTGTTCGCATTTGTGTTCCTCACGTGTGCCCCAAAGAATGAGGTGATTTGGTGAAATGCTATGCCCAAGATTACCATCCGAGTTGCCGTCGGGGAAGTGGCTCAAATAGCCTCGGCTATCACTTCCTTTTGACGGCCGTGATGGTCAAGCGGATTAAGGCGCCCTGTAGTTACCAGTTGCGTTGCTTCTGGGAGTATGGGTTCGAGTCACTTCTGGGGTGTGAGTTTTCATTCGCATATAGTCCTGGGGACCATTCAGGCTTGTTCGCATTTGTGTTCCTCACGTGTGCCCCAAAGAATGAGGTGATTTGGTGAAATGCTATGCCCAAGATTACCATCCGAGTTGCCGTCGGGGAAGTGGCTCAAATAGCCTCGGCTATCACTTCCTTTTGACGGCCGTGATGGTCAAGCGGATTAAGGCGCCCTGTAGTTACCAGTTGCGTTGCTTCTGGGAGTATGGGTTCGAGTCACTTCTGGGGTGTGAGTTTTCATTCGCATATAGTCCTGGGGACCATTCAGGCTTGTTCGCATTTGTGTTCCTCACGTGTGCCCCAAAGAATGAGGTGATTTGGTGAAATGCTATGCCCAAGATTACCATCCGAGTTGCCGTCGGGGAAGTGGCTCAAATAGCCTCGGCTATCACTTCCTTTTGACGGCCGTGATGGTCAAGCGGATTAAGGCGCCCTGTAGTTACCAGTTGCGTTGCTTCTGGGAGTATGGGTTCGAGTCACTTCTGGGGTGTGAGTTTTCATTCGCATATAGTCCTGGGGACCATTCAGGCTTGTTCGCATTTGTGTTCCTCACGTGTGCCCCAAAGAATGAGGTGATTTGGTGAAATGCTATGCCCAAGATTACCATCCGAGTTGCCGTCGGGGAAGTGGCTCAAATAGCCTCGGCTATCACTTCCTTTTGACGGCCGTGATGGTCAAGCGGATTAAGGCGCCCTGTAGTTACCAGTTGCGTTGCTTCTGGGAGTATGGGTTCGAGTCACTTCTGGGGTGTGAGTTTTCATTCGCATATAGTCCTGGGGACCATTCAGGCTTGTTCGCATTTGTGTTCCTCACGTGTGCCCCAAAGAATGAGGTGATTTGGTGAAATGCTATGCCCAAGATTACCATCCGAGTTGCCGTCGGGGAAGTGGCTCAAATAGCCTCGGCTATCACTTCCTTTTGACGGCCGTGATGGTCAAGCGGATTAAGGCGCCCTGTAGTTACCAGTTGCGTTGCTTCTGGGAGTATGGGTTCGAGTCACTTCTGGGGTGTGAGTTTTCATTCGCATATAGTCCTGGGGACCATTCAGGCTTGTTCGCATTTGTGTTCCTCACGTGTGCCCCAAAGAATGAGGTGATTTGGTGAAATGCTATGCCCAAGATTACCATCCGAGTTGCCGTCGGGGAAGTGGCTCAAATAGCCTCGGCTATCACTTCCTTTTGACGGCCGTGATGGTCAAGCGGATTAAGGCGCCCTGTAGTTACCAGTTGTGTTGCTTCTGGGAGTATGGGTTCGAGTCACTTCTGGGGTGTGAGTTTTCATTCGCATATAGTCCTGGGGACCATTCAGGCTTGTTCGCATTTGTGTTCCTCACGTGTGCCCCAAAGAATGAGGTGATTTGGTGAAATGCTATGCCCAAGATTACCATCCGAGTTGCCGTCGGGGAAGTGGCTCAAATAGCCTCGGCTATCACTTCCTTTTGACGGCCGTGATGGTCAAGCGGATTAAGGCGCCCTGTAGTTACCAGTTGCGTTGCTTCTGGGAGTATGGGTTCGAGTCACTTCTGGGGTGTGAGTTTTCATTCGCATATAGTCCTGGGGACCATTCAGGCTTGTTCGCATATATATATATATATGTATATATATATATATATATATATATATATATATATATATATTTATATATATATATATATATATATATATATATATATATATATATATATACATATATATATATATATATATATATATATATATATATATATATATATATATATATATATATATATATATATATATATATATATATGTCGTACCTAGTAGCCAGAACGCACTTCTCAGCCTACTATGCAAGGCCCGATTTGCCTAATAAGCCAAGTTTTCATGAATTAATTGTTTTTCGACGACCTAACCTACCTAACCTAACCTAACCTAACTTTTTTGGCTACCTAACCTAACCTAACCTATAAAGATAGGTTAGGTTAGGTTAGGTAGGGTTGGTTAGGTTCGGTCATATATCTACGTTAATTTTAACTACAATAAAAAAAAATTGACCTCATACATAATGAAATGGGTAGCTTTATCTTTTCATAAGAAAAAAATTTGAGAAAATATATTAATTCAGGAAAACTTGGCTTATTAGGCAAATTTGGCCTTGCATAGTAGGCTGACAAGTGCGTTCTGGCTACTAGGTACGACATATATATATATATATATATATATATATATATATGTCGTACCTAGTAGCCAGAACGCACTTCTCAGCCTACTATGCACGGCCCGATTTGCCTAATAAGCCAAGTTTTCATGAATTAATGTTTTTTCGACAACCTAACCTACCTAACCTAACCTAACCTAACTTTTTTGGCAACCTAACCTAACCTATAAAGATAGGTTAGGTTAGGTTAGGTAGGGTTGGATAGGTTTCGTCATATATCTACGTTAATTTTAACTCCAATAAAAAAAATTAACCTCATACATAATGAAATGGGTAGCTTTATCAATTCATAAGAAAAAAAATAGAGAAAATATATTTATTGAGGAAAACTTAGCTTATTAGGCAAATCGGGCCATGCATAGTAGGCAGATACATTTATAGTTAAAAGCTTCCCACCAACCTCTTATGTAATTTTAATGGTAATAATGAATTATTATGAAACTAATTAAGAGCTGCTGTTAATATTATCTTAGCAGCATAAGTTTCAATTACTGTTATTTAATTATGTTGTTGTTTCATTAATATCTGTTCAAAAAAAAATATCACACCAATCTAAATATCGTGGGTAACACAGTCACAAATTTAGGTGGACTTATAATTTGGCTTCACACTCTGCGGATATAAAACTCCATTTATTTTGTTCTTTGGTTGATTCTTGGGAACAATGATGGTGCTTGTTGTGTGGGAACCGACCTGTGAGATTTATAGTTATTTAATTTATATGAGTTTATATTTATGTTAATTTATATATTTCGATAGCAATCATGACCCAGGCACCGGGTCATGACCCAGGCACCGGGTCATGACCCAAGCACTGGATCATTACCCAGGTACCAGGCCATCACCCAGGCACTGGATCATTACCCAGGTACCAGGTCATGACTCAGGCACCCGATCATAACCCAGGCACCGGGTCATGACCCAGACACCGGGTCATGACCCAAGCACTGGTTCATGACCCAGGCACCGGGTCATGACCCAAGCACTGGTTCATGACCAAGGCACCGGGTAATGACCCAGGCAATGGGTCATGATTCAGGCATCGGGTCATCACCAAGGCAATGGGTCATGATTCAGGCACCGGGTCGTGACCCAGGCACCGGGTCATCACCCAGGCACCAGGTCATGATTCAGGAACCGGGTCATGACCCAGGCACCGGGTCATCACCCAGGCACCAGGTCATGACCCAGGCACCGGGTCATGACCCAAGCACTGGGTCATGACCCAGGCACCGGGTCATGACCCAAGCACTGGGTCATGACCCAGGCACCGGGTCGTGAGCCAGGCACCGGGTCATGACCCAGGCACCGGGACATGAGCCAGTCACCGGGTCATGATTCAGGCACAGAGTCATGACCCCAGGCACTGGATCATTACCCAGGTACCAGGTCATGACTCAGGCACCCGATCATAACCCAGGCACCGGGTCATGACCCAAGCACTGGTTCATGACCCAGGCACCGGGTCATGACCCAAGCCCTGGTTCATGACCCAGGCAATGGGTCATGATTCAGGCACCTGGGTCATGACCCAGGCACCGGGTCATCACCCAGACAATGGGTCATGATTCAGGCACCGGGTCATGACCCAGGCAATGGGTCATGATTCAGGCACCGGGTCATCACCCAGGCACTGGGTCATGACCCAGGCACCGGGTCATCACCCAGGCAATGGGTCATGATTCAGGCACCGGGTCATCACCCAGGCACTGGGTCATGATTCAGGCACCGGGTCGTGACCCAGGCACCGGGTCATCACCCAGGCAATGAGTCATTATTCACGCACCGGGTCATGACCCAGGCACCGAGTCATGACCCAGGCACCAGGTCATGATTCAGGGACCGGGTCATGACCCAGGCACCGGGTCATGACCCAGGCACCGGGACATGAGCCAGTCACCGGGTCATGATTCAGGCACCGAGTCATGACCCTAGGCACCAGGTCATGACCCAGGCACCGGGTGATGACCCAGGCACCGGGTCATGACCCAAGCACTGGTTCATGACCCAGCCACCGGGTCATGACCCAGGCACTGGGTCATGATTCAGGCACTGGGTCGTGACCCAGGCACCGGGTCATCACCCAGGCAATGAGTCATTATTCACGCACCGGGTCATGACCCAGGCACCGAGTCATCACCCAGGCACCGGGTCATGACCCAAGCACTGGGTCATGACCCAGGTAATGGGTCATGATTCAGGCACCGGGTCGTGAGCCAGGCACCGGGTCATGACCCAGGCACCGGGACATGAGCCAGTCACCGGGTCATGATTCAGGCACCGAGTCATGACCCCGGGCACTTGATCATTACCCAGGTACCAGGTCATGACTCATGCACCCGATCATAACCCAGGCACCGGGTCATGACCCAGGCACCAGGTCATGACCCAGGCACCGGGTCATGACCCAGGCACCGGGTCATGACCCAAGCACTGGTTTATGACCCAGGCACCGGGTCATGAACCAGGCAATGGGTCATGATTCAGGCACCGGGTCATCACCCAGGCACCAGGTCATCACCCAGGCACCGGGTCATCACCCAGGCAATGGGTCATGATTCAGGCACCGAGTCATGACCCCAGGCACTGGATCATTACCCAGGTACCAGGTCATGACCCAGGCACTGGATCATTACCCAGGTACCAGGTCATGACTCAGGCACCGGGTCATGACCCAAGCACTGGTTCATGACCCAGGCACTGGGTCATGACCCAAGCACTGGTTCATGACCCTGGCACCAGGTCATGGCCCAAGCACCGGGTCATGACCCAAGCACTGGTTCATGACCCAGGCACTGGGTCATGACCGAAGCACTGGTTCATGACCCTGGCACCAGGTCATGGCCCAGGCACCGGGTCATGACCCAGGCACCGGGTCATGACCCAAGCACTGGTTCATGACCCAGGCACCGGGTCATAACCCAGGCAATGGGTCATAATTCAGGCACTGGGTCGTGACCCAGGCACCGGGTCATGACCCAGGCACCGGGTCATGACCCAGGCACCGGGTCATGACCCAGGCACCGGGTCATGACCCAGGCACCGGGTCATGACCCAGGCACCGGGACATGAGCCACTCACCGGGTCATGATTCAGGCACCGAGTCATGACCCCAGGCACTGGATCATTACCCAGGTACCAGGTCATGACCCAGGCACCAGGTCATGACCCAGGCACCGGGTCATGATTCAGGCACCAGGTCATGTGTTGTAATCCACAAGTTAGTAGGAATTATTAGCTAGAGGATCATTACTACAACACTTAACGAATGATGATTGGAAGTACATGTTAAGTAGACAGACTATGGATCACATATCTAAGAAAGGTCAATGGATTAAGACCGAAGCCGTTTAGCCAAATTAATAATTCCTGGAAAGAGGAATTATTCTTCGTCAGGCTTCTAGGATCAAGATTACCGCTCTAGGGATAAGGTTAATCGGATTATACCTTCCTTGAGAGGCGTGGTGAAATGTTTGAGGCCATGGTTGGCTAAAGGCAGTCTTGTTGTGGGAGTTGAACTGGCAAGTCCTCCGAGGTCTCTGTTTGTGGCAGCAGCGAAGTGTAGCAGACAGCTATGCGAGAACCTGATATGATCTTAGTGACCAAGTTAAGTCTGCAGTATGTGAGTATTGAATGAAAGACTAACCGGGTGTGGAGCGTTGTAGTAATCATTCCGTATTAGGGACTTAGGCGGAAGTTACGAGTGTGGGTGGTGATCGCGGAGGTCAAGTGGTCTAAGGGTATTGGAAGTGTATTGACCTAATAGAGTATGTTAATATGTAATTATTTGTCAGAGTCTATTCTTTGTAATTAAATGACAAAACCCGACGGCCTTTAAATACCTTCCATATGTTCATTCATTGTGTTCCAGTACAAACCGAGTGGTACGCCTCAAGGGTCTGGTGTATGTAGGAGTACACGGTGGTAGTAACGGTTGCTGAGGCAAGGTGTTATGTGTTGTGTAATCGCTGTGTTCGGAATGAACCGGGGTTCAGCGTCACAACATATTTGGTGGCAGCGCAAACAGGTTTTGGAACACTTTGAGAGATGAAGGAAGTGTGTTACTGGTTTTGTTGGTGAGGGAATGTTCGGGAAATGGTTGACGTCGGGTTGGGGTGAGAATGGTGGTTACCAGACGGAGGAAAGAAGGGTCAGGTGAGACCAGGTCAGAGGAGGTCAGTCTCCGTGGTGTAGTGGTAAGACACTCGCCTGGCGTTCCGCGAGCGCTATGTCATGGGTTCGTATCCTGGCCGGGGAGGATTTACTGGGCGCAATTCCTTAACTGTAGCCTCTGTTTAACGCAACAGTAAAATGTGTACTTGGATGAAAAAACGATTCTTCGCGGCAGGGGATCGTATTCCAGGGACCTGCCCGAAACGCTACGCGTACTAGTGGCTGTACATGAATGTAACTCTTGTAATGTAATTAAAGGGACTAGGCCCTTGTGGGGCACATGTGGGGTTTATTTCTTTCTTTTCAGATTCCCGCAACGAGCGACGGCTAAGAGGCAAGTCTGGACCACTGAAGCATCGGGATCCAAAGCAAGTGCAGTGTTCGTAGTGCGGATTATACAGTGTTCGTAGTGCGGATTATACAGCGTGGCGAGGTAAACTAGCGCGGGTGAATATGGGCCAGCGTGGGCCATGTGCGGCCATATGCGGGCCAAGCGATGGGTGGGCCAAGCGAGCCGCACCTTGGAGCTTGTTTTATATCGTTGGTAAGGCGGAAATAGTGAGAAACCGTTGCTAAGGTGAAATTAAGCGTGAAAACTACGTAATTTAAAGTTAATTAAATTTCATGTAACGTGTAAATCGAATATTTTAAGGATAATGAAATATTACCTAAAGTACTGTGCGAGTTCCGGCATTGTCAGGTGTAGATACAGAAAATAGGCGCAGTGAATTATGGACGCCTTGGCATAGCGAGCGACGCATAATTTGACGTCTGGGGTTCGCCGTCTAGTGTACCCTGGAGAGGGCCATGGAGATTTTTAGTGGGTGCAGGTAGCATTATGGAGAGTGTTACCTTGGGACACTGGGAGCGTGTCCCGTTGGTGGGGGTGTGTGGCGTCCGGAGGTGGCGACGCAGTGTGTATTGTCGTTTGGACGCCAAGTGTAGTGCATGGTTGTGTATTGGTGTTTGTACGCCGGGGTGTGTAGTGTAATGCACGTGTAGTGGCTTATTAAACGCCAGCGTAATGCATAGTATTTACTGTAGTGAAATGTGCATGTTTTGACTGTTGATATTATGGATGTAGTATAGTGCATGACATTGTTGGCATTGTAGCGCCAAGGTGTAGCATGTGTAGCATAACTGGTTGTTGTAACACCGGGTGTATTGTAGACATTAGCGTTGAAGTATGTTAACGCAGGTGGTAGAGTGTGGCGGATGGCCACTACACAAGAAATTATGCCTGACGAGTGTTGGTCAGGTAATTAACGGATTACGAGAGAAAAGGGAGTGTGTGTGGCGTCTGGTTACTTATTGGTGGTGTTATTGGTGGTGACGTCTCGTGGTGTTTTGATGCGCTCTGGCGCAAGGCATATGCCTGTGGTGGTAATGGTGTTGGGGGACGCTGTGTGTGTTGTGTTGATGGCGTTGAAGACGCTGTGTGTAAGTTGAGGGCGTTGGGGACGCCGATGTTGTGTTGAGGGCGTTGGGGACACCGTGTGTTGTGTTGAGGGCGTTGGGGACGCCGTGTGTTGTGTTGAGGGCGTTGGGGACGCCGTGTGTTGTGTTGAGGGCGTTGGGGACGCCGTGTGTTGTGTTGAGGGCGTTGGGGACGCCGTGTGTTGTGTTGAGGGCGTTGGGGACGCCGTGTGTTGTGTTGAGGGCGTTGGGGACGCCGATGTTGTATTGAGGGCGCTGGAGACGCCGTGTGTGTGGTGTTGAAGGCGTTGGGGACGCCAGGCGCGATGTTGAGGGCGTTGGGGACGCCGTGTGTGGTGTGTTGATGGCGTTGGGGACGCCGAGTGTTGCGTTGAGGCGTTGGAGACGCCGAGTGTTGTGTTGATGGCGTTGAGGACGCAGAGTGTTGTGTTGATGGCGTTGGGAACGCCGTGTGTGTTGTGTTGATGGCGTTGGGGACGCCGTGTGTGTTGTGTTGATGGCGTTGGGGACGCCGTGTGTGTTGTGTTGATGGCGTTGGGGACGCCGTGTGTGTTGTGTTGATGGCGTTGAGGACGCCGTGTGTGTTGTGTTGATGGCGTTGGGGACGCCGTGTGTGTTGTGTTGATGACGTTGAGGACGCCGTGTGTGTTGTGTTGATGGCGTTGGGGACGCCGTGTGTGTTGTGTTGATGGCGTTGAGGACGCCGTGTGTGTTGTGTTGATGGCGTTGGGGACGCCGTGTGTGTTGTGTTGATGGCGTTGGGGACGCCGTGTGTGTTGTGTTGATGGCGTTGGGGACGCCGGGTGTTGTGTTGATGGCGTTGGGGACGCCGTGTGTGTTGTGTTGAGGGCGTTGGGGACGCCGTGTGTGTTGTGTTGAGGGCGTTGGGGACGCCGTGTGTGTTGTGTTGATGGCGTTGGGGACGCCGGGTGTTGTGTTGATGGCGTTGGGGACGCAACTGGGTGGTGTAGTGTGGTGGCGTTTGGACGCCGGGTATGGAGTGTGGTGTTGTGGAGTATATGGTGGCGCAGGGGCGCCAGGTAGTGGTTGGTAAGGTGAGTATCGGCGTAGGAAGGTCGGTGCGTTAGGACGCAGGAAGTGGTTGTGGGGATGTGTGGCGTTATAATGAGGTCATCAGTGGTTGGGATGACGAGAGGTAATGGTGTGTCGGAGTGGGTAAGTCTTATGGATAAGATGAAATGTGGATAATTGCAGGAGTTGGTAGCTGCAGTAGGCGAGCCAAGTCGATATATCTAGCAAAACTCATAAAAGAATAATAAAAATTCATTATTCTCATTAAAATTTTCATTAGTTATGTCGGAGTGGGTAAGTCTTATGGATAAGATTACAAGGTAGAATTTCAAAATTTCAGGTGTTGATGGTTGCTGTGGGTGAGCCAAGTAGATATACTAATTTCATTAATTAAGTTGTTCCAGGAATCTCGCTAGAGGCGAGCCAGAGGCAGTATGATGCTTTAGTGACAAGTTGGAAATTATTTTAATGAGGTATTTATTGTGATAATGTATGTGTATGTATATACTGTATATTACCTCATCGGCACCATTACTGAGTGTTAGGCTTGAGAAGGTCCCCCGGGATCATGTCACAGAGCTTCAGGTAGAGTGGAAGGGAAGCTATGAGGCTACACTCAGTAATTCTAGAAAAAAAGGGGGAGGAAGTGAAGCCAACGTGACGTTATAAGGCGAAATTCGCCCCCTGACATCAAAGCAGGGATAAGGGCCAGCTGCAATGGTTTTGCAGCTGCGCTCAGGCTATATACGGGGAGAGAGTAAGGAGCCGAGGGGGCTATGTAATAATGGGATCGAGCCAGGGGGCTCCGAGGGAATATTTTGCTGGTACAGCGGTCGGGAAGGTGTGAATACAGGTGGACACACTCTGGGCAGATGGGCCTAGAGTAATGTGCTACAGCTGTGGTGAGCACAGCAAGGAAGGATGACCAGAGAGCTGTGAGGTATCTACAGCGTTCTGGGATTGGTGCCCTGGAACGAGGCGTCAGCACAGATCCGAGGGAACATGACCCTGGGGTAGGAATCTCCGTTGCTCTGGAGGCCAGGATCACGTTAGCTCAGAGCAACGATGGGACATTGACAACATTCACCAGGCTGGACAGCCTGGGTTTTGTCTGGGTCATGGAGGATCTATGACCTAGCAACCATGGGACACGAAGACAAGAGAAGTGATGGAGCCAATTGTGGAGGAGGCCAGTGAAACATTGTGTGACCATTGTAAGCCCTTATGTCAACAGTACAGGGCAAGATGTTAAATTGTTAGTAACTTATTACTAAGGATGAAGAATCTTAGATATATATGTGTTGGGTATATATTAATGACTAGTGTCATTTCTGTTTAAGTGCCAGCATTCTGGTCCATGTAATTTTATGGTTATGTTTGTATGTAATTATATGTCAGCAGTTTAGGTATATGTGCATTGTTGGAGATGGGAAAAATTATTACCGACTATTTTACCTGTGCTATGATGTGAATATAATGTATATGTTGGAGAAGTGTTGTGAGTCATGTCGGGGAAAATTTTAATTTATTTCATCGTGTGTATGATGAATTATTGGATGATTTTTTAGTTGTACATATATGGTGGGTGCATCCTCCAGGTCCTTGCACTAATGGAACCATTGCAATGATGCATATGGGGACATATGCATGTTTAAGGAGGGGAGTGGTGTTGTAATCCACAAGTTAGTAGGAATTATTAGCTAGAGGATCATTACTACAACACTTAACGAATGATGATTGGAAGTACATGTTAAGTAGACAGACTATGGATCACATATCTAAGAAAGGTCAATGGATTAAGACCGAAGCCGTTTAGCCAAATTAATAATTCCTGGAAAGAGGAATTATTCTTCGTCAGGCTTCTAGGATCAAGATTACCGCTCTTGGGATAAGGTTAATCGGATTATACCTTCCTTGAGAGGCGTGGTGAAATGTTTGAGGCCATGGTTGGCTAAAGGCAGTCTTGTTGTGGGAGTTGAACTGGCAAGTCCTCCGAGGTCTCCGTTTGTGGCAGCAGCGAAGTGTAGCAGACAGCTATGCGAGAACCTGATATGATCTTAGTGACCAAGTTAAGTCTGCAGTATGTGAGTATTGAATGAAAGACTAACCGGGTGTGGAGCGTTGTAGTAATCATTCCGTATTAGGGACTTAGGCGGAAGTTACGAGTGTGGGTGGAGATCGCGGAGGTCAAGTGGTCTATGGGTATTGGAAGTGTATTGACCTAATAGAGTATGTTAATATGTAATTATTTGTCAGAGTCTATTCTTTGTAATTAAATGACAAAACCCGACGGCCTTTAAATACCTTCCATATGTTCATTCATTGTGTTCCAGTACAAACCGAGTGGTACGCCTCAAGGGTCTGGTGTATGTAGGAGTACACGGTGGTAGTAACGGTTGCTGAGGCAAGGTGTTATGTGTTGTGTAATCGCTGTGTTCGGAATGAACCGGGGTTCAGCGTCACAACACATGACCCAGGCACCGGGTCATGATTCAGGCACCGGGTCATGACCCTGGCACTGGGTCATGACCCAGGCACCAGGTCATGACCCAGGTACCGGGTCATGATTCAGGCACCGGGTCATGACCCAGGCACCAGGTCATGATTCAGGCACCGGGTCATGACCCAGGCACCGGACCAAGACCCAGGCACCTGGTCATGTCCCAGGCACCGAGTCATGACCCAAGCACCGGTCATGACCCAGGCACCGGGCAAACCCGGGCTCCCAATACATAAACCGCACAATTATATATGATCAGCTGCACTTGGGGACCACCGCATACCCCCGTTGTAATAAGCTAATAATTAAATTATTCAAATACATTTCATCAGTACTAAATTGCAATGAACGATCACGATCGTGACCATTTCCTGCTCGGAATGTTGCTAATAATTGTAGTATCCCTGAAATATTTATTGACATTCGTGACTGATTCCAACTCTGAGTAGACGAAAACTGCGATGCAATTTGCAGTTTTTCAACTGGCAGGAAACAGCTTAGTTGTGGTTGTTATGGTGTGTTGAGGGGTCTAATGGTGTGTTGTACTGCTTTATGATGTGTCGTAGTGTGTTATACTCTTTTGTGGTGCTTAATGGTGTCTTGTGGGGCCTTTTAGTGTGTTGTTGTGTTTTATGGTGTGTTGTGTAAATTATATAGTGTTAATTTCACTGAGTGGAGTTTATCAACGAGGAAGGATCATCATTTCCGGTGGATCACTTGTCTGTCAACACGATCAAACAGGATAAGACTGGTTACGGAAGGCTGTTTGACGCATTCTATCTGAACTGCTTGACAGCTAAGATTTTGTTTTTAGTTATAACCTTGTAGTGAGCTTACTAACTCTATAACTTGATTAAATAATGCAATTTATTATTGAAATTATTTCAACATTATATGTAATAGGTAATTCCAGTATTATTGGTTTTACCCCCAAAAGAGTGTGTAGGGGAAATAATCCAGGTAATATTTAGAAGTTTTTACAGTTCACTTCTCTAATATTTTTTATATCTGTTATTTACATTATTATTATATCAGATTATATGTTGGAGAGTTTTCCCCACTTGTTGTGGTGTCTTATAGTGTTTTGGGGTCTTATGGTATGTTGCGGTGTCTTATGGTGTTTTGAGGGGTCCTATGGTGTGTTTATGATGTGTTATTGGGGACTTTTGGAATATTGTGGTGTTTTATGGTGTGTTGTGAGGTTTTATGCTGTGTTTTGGGGTCTTATGTTGTGCTGTTGGGTCATATGATGTGTTGTGGGATTTTAGACTGATCTGGTATTTTATGGAGTGTTGATTTGTCTTACGGTGTGGTGTGGTGTTTTATGGTGTGTTGTGGGTTTTATGCTGTATTGAGGTATGTTGTGGGGCCTTATAGTGTGTTGTCGTATTTTATGGTGTGCTTTGGGAGTGTTACGGTGTGTTGTGGTGTCTTATGGTGTGTTCTCGTGCTATATAGTGTGTTGTGGTGTCTTATGGTATGTTGTGGTATTATATGGAGTGTCGAGGGGTCTTATGCGGTGTTGTGTTGTGTTGAGGGGCCCTTATGCTGTGTTATCTTGCTTTATAGTGTGTAGTCGGGTCTTATGGTGTGTTGTTGTGTTTTATGCTGTGTTGTCATGGTTTATAGATGGGGTGTGGGGTCGTATGGTGTGTTGTTGTTGTGTTTTATGGTGTGTTGTGGGGATCTTATTCTGTTGTTGTGTTTTATTATGTACTTTGGTGTCTTATGCTGTGTTGTGGTATGTTGTGAGGCCATATGGTGTGTTGTCGTATTTTATGGTGTGCTGTGGGAGTCTTATGGTGTGTTGTGGTGTCTTATAGTGTGTTGTAGGATCTTATGGTGTGTTTTGGTGCTTTGTAGTGTATTTTGGGTTCTCATGGTGTGTTGTAGTATTATATGGTGTGTCGAGGGGTCTTATGCTGTGTTGTGTGGTGGTGTCTTATGCTTTGTTGTGTGGTGGTGTCTCATGCTGTGTTGTCGTGCTTTACAGTGTGTTGTGGGGGTCTTATTGTGTGTTGTTGTTGTGTTTTATTGTTTGTTGTTTGGTCTTTAGGTGTGTGTTGTGGAGTCTTATGGTTTGTTGTAGGATCTTATGATGTTATGTAGTGTCCTGTGGTGTGATTTGGTGGTTATATTGTGTTTTAGAGTTTTATGCTGTGTTTTGTGTTTTATGGTGTGATGTGTGGTCGTACATTGTGTTGTGGTGCTTTATGGTGTGCCATGGTTTCTTATGGTGTGTTGCTGTGTTCTACGAAGTGTTGTGGGGTTTTATAGTGTGTTGTTGAGTTTTATGGTATATTGTGGGATCATATGCTGCGTTGTGTTGTGTTGTGTGGTGTTTCATGTAGTGTTGTGGGTTTTTTTATGGCGTGTTGTGGTGTTTTATGAAGGGTTGTGGGGTCTTAGGTTGTGTTGTCATGTTTTATGGAGTGTTGTGGATTCTTATGCTGTGTTGTCGTGCTTTATAGTGTGTTCTTACCCGCCAAACACACACCGAAACTACGACGTTGGTACAACGTTCGAACAAGTTTTAACACCTCCTAACCTGTTATAACAACCAATATAGCAAGTTGTATCAACGTTCTAATACGTCATAAACACGTTCAGCCAAGATGTAACAACTTTATTACAAGTTGTAACAAGCAGAAAATAGAGACAGTTTAGGTTTGTGTTTCCAGGGTAGGTCGTATGGTGTGTTGTTGTGTTTTATAGTGTGTTGTGGGATCTTATTCTGTGTTGTGATTTATTTTGAGTTATGGGGTCTTATGCTGTGTTGTGGTATGTTGTGGGTCTTTATGGTGTGTTGTCGTGCTATGTAGTGTGATATTTGGTCTAATGGTGTGTAATTGTCTTTTATTATATGTTGTGGGGATCTTATGCTGTGTGTTGGTGTTTTATGGTGTGTTGTGGAGCCTTATGGTGTGTTGTGGCTTTTTATGGTGTGTTGTTGGGTCTTATGCTGTGCTGTCGTGCTTTATAGTGTGTTGCTGGGTCGTAGGATGTGTTGTTGTGTTTTATGGTGTGATGTGGTGTCTTACACTGTGTTGTAATATGTTGTGGGGCCTTATGATGTATTGTAGTATTTTATGGTGTGCCGTGGGAGTCTTACGGTCTGTTGTGGTGTCTTATGGTGTGTTGTGGTCCTTTGTGGTGTATTGTGGGGTCTTATGGTGTGTTGTGGTGTTACCTGGTGTGTCGAGGGGTCTTATGCTGTGTTGTGGTTTGTTGTGGGGCCTTATGCTGTGTTGTCGTGCTTTTTAGTGTGTTGTGAGGTCTTATGGTGTGTTGTTTTGTTTATGGTGTGTTTTTGGATCTTATGCTGTGTTGTGGTGCTTTGTGGTGTATTGTGGGGTCTAATGGTATGTTGTGGTATTTTATGGTGTGTCGAGGGGTCTTTTGCTGCGTTGTGGAGTTTTATGTAGTGTTGTGGGGTCTTATAGTGTATTGTTTTTTTATACTGTGTTGTGGGGGTCTTATGCTGTGTTGTGGGGCCTTATAGTGTGCTACGGGGATCTTAGGGTGTGTTGTGGTGTCTTATAGTGTTGTGGTGTTTAATGATACGTTGTGTCTTATGCTGTGTTATGTTTTTTATGGTGTGTTGTGAAGACTAATGGCGTGTTGTGGTGTTTTATGGTGTGTTGTTGGAGCTTATGGAGTGCTGTGGTGTTTTATTGTGTGTTGTGGGGTCTTATGGTGTGTTGTGAGGTCCTTAGGTATGTTACGGGGGTCTTAGGGGTTTGTTCAGGGGTCATATGGTGTGTTGTTTAGTTTTATGGTGTGCTGTGGGGTGTTATTTTGTGTTGCGATGTCTTATAGTGTGTTGTGATTGATTGTGTCTCTTTTGTTGGGTGTTGTAGTGTTTTATGGTGTGTTGTTGGGTCTTATGGTGTTTTGTCGTGTCTTATGCTTTGTTTTGGAGTTTTGTGGTTAGTTGTGAGGTCTTATGGTGTATTTTGGTGTTTTATGGTATGTTGTTGGGGTCTTAGGTGTGTTGTGGAGTTTTATGGTGTGTTATGGAGTATTATGCTGTGTTTGTGGTGTGGTGTGGCGCCTTATGGTGTGTTATAGTGTTTTATTGTCTTCTGTGGAAGTTTGATGATGTGTTGTGGTTCCTTATGGTGTGTTGTGGGATCTTATGGCGTGTTGTGGTGCTTTGAGAGTGTGTTGTGTGCGTTGTTGTGAGTAGTGTGGACTTTTGGAGAGTTGTGCAGTCTTATGGTGAATTGTAGTGTCTTATAGTGTGGTGTGGGGGTCTTGTGCTGTGTTGTTGTGTCTTATTGTGTGATGTTGGGCATCATGTGTGTTGTGGTGTCTTATGGTTTGTTGTGGGGTCTTATGGTGTATTCTAGGGTATTATTGTGTGTTGTGGTGTCTTATAGTGAGTTGTGGAGCCCCTCATAGTTATTTGTGGGGTCTTATGCTGTATTGTGCGTTGTGGAGCGTTATGGTGTGCTGCAGTATTTTTATTGTGTGCTGTGAGGTCTTAAGGTGTATTGTGGTGTCTTATTGTGTGTTGTGAGATCTTATTGTGTGGTATGGCTTTATATGTTGTGTTGTGGGGTCTTATACACTGTTGTGGTGCTTTGTGGTGTGTTTTGGGATTTTAGGTGTGTTATGGTGTTTATTGTGGGTAGAGGGGTTTTGTTGTTTTCATGTAGGCCCCTCCTAACCACTCCACATACCTCGGTTACCTCGGTGTGTTATGCATGCTCCTGTGTCAGGTTAGGTCTGCGCTGGTGGGTTTTGACGGGTTCCTTCGGCATGGATGGCTATCTCCCTTGACAGGTCGTGGGTGCCGGGTTGTAAACCAGCTCGGATGAAGTGATCCTTGATGGACTTACCTAGCCTCCACGCAATTATTGGTGGATTTTGCGGGAAATTCTCCCAAGAGGGGTGGTCACTGTATGTCTCCCTCATCCAGGTCCATTCGTCTGAGAGTTTCTGTTTTAGTTTCCCAACAAAACCAGGAAAGAGCAGAGTAGGGAGGATCCATCTCCTATCCTCCAACCGTGGGGCCAGGGGTCTGAGAAGTTGTTCTGTGTTTTTTTTTGCGTATTTTCTCTTGGGCGTGGTTCAGCGTTTCCTCAGGGTAACCTCTGTCTTGAGGTTATCTTGAGATGATTTCGGGGCTTTAGTGTCCCTGCGGCCCGGTCCTCGACCAGGCCTCCACCCCCAGGAAGCAGCCCATGACAGCTGACTAACACCCAGGTACCTATTTACTGCTAGGTAAAAGGGGCACAGGGTGAAAGAAACTCTGCCCATTGTTTCTCGCCAGCGCCCGGGATCGAACCCGGGACCACAGGATCACAGTCCAGCGTGCTGTCCTCTCGGCCGACCGGCTCCCTCAATGCCTAAACTATGCCTAAACTATAAACTAAACCCTTCTATGCCTAAACATCTGCCACAGGTCGTCTAGCTGGGGGTAGAGGGTTTCGTCCTTGCTGTTTATTCTTTTAAGGCGTAATCCTAGGGAGAAGGGTAATGATTTCTTTAGGGCTAGGGGATGGCATGAGTCGAACTTCAGGTATGTGTGAAGGTTCGTAGGTTTGTAATACGCCTTCGTGTTCAGGTGTCGGGTTGTTTCATCCATGTACAACGTGGTGTCCAGGAAATTTATTGTGGTGTCGTCGTATTCTAGGATAAATTTGATATTTCCGTGGACTGTAGTCACCCAAGCAAAGAAACCCTCTAGACGTTGGAGGCCGCTTACCATGACTCCAAAGATATCGTCTGTAGTACACTGCAGGGGCGTCTTCTCTGTGGGATCCCTCCCTTTCAAAAACTACATGCATATAGATGTCAGCAATAGCTACGCTACTGGACGCTCCAAATGTCAATTTGTTGAACTTTGCTTTCAATTCGGCTGTAGTGTCCTTCGTTACCCTTTGGAATTTAGTTTGGTCAGAGAGTATGAAGTTCATTTTCGCCAGATATTCGTCTTTAGGAGGTTTCCTCCTAAAGACGAATAGGTTTCCACACTGCAGTCTACACTAAGGAAACAAACATAGGAATGTGCCTCAATGTCAAGAGTGACTGCCCAGACAGGTACAAGAGGAATGTTGTTAACGCTTATGTCGACCTTGCTCTCAGCCACAGCTCAGGATGGAAGCAAGTCGATGAAGAACTCTGTAGGGTAAGGCAGGTCCTAGTCAACAACGGCTTCTCCAATGATTTCGTTGAAGACATCATAAGAAGGAAGGTGAAACGCCATGCAACCTCTGAAGAGACAACTAACACAACACCTGTGTTAGTTGTCTCTTCAGAGGTTGCATGGCGTTTCACCTTCCTTCTTATGATGTCTTCAACGAAGACATCATAATGTACCCCCTATTAGACTATTTTACAGGAACTTCTTTTCCACAGCTCATAAAACGGAGGAAAGGTTCCTGAAAGATATTGTTAATAGAAACGTTATCCCTACAGACAAAAATCAGAAGATACAATTGAAGATTTACTATAAAACCAAGAAAGCTGCCAACCTACTCATGAGAAACTCTCCAGACACAAAGCAGAACGCTTTGAAAGAGACCAATTTCGTCTATGCCTTCAAATGCCCTCTTGGGGACTGTAAGCCTCAAAGAACTCAGTATATAGGCAAGACAACAACATCTCTTTCCAGGCGATTAACGATGCATAAGCAACAGGGCTCCATTAAGGAACATATAATCTCTTCCCACAAACAGACCATCACCAGAGAAGTCTTAACAAAAAACACAGAAATCATTGATAGATACAGCGATAGCAGGCAGCTTGATATCTGCGAGGCACTACACATTAAGAAGTCAACACCAGCAATCAACAGCCAATTAATGCACAACTATATTCTACCCACTTCAAGATTCCGCACCAATATAGAAGCATCAAGAAATATGGGCCAATAGGCCCTTTGCATTTACTTCCATTCTTCCCCTTTAACTTACCCAATATTATACCCATTGTTTCGTGTTCTGTCTTGTGTTGAAAGTTTGTTTTCACCTCATCTAAAACTGTTGTAACATATCACCTCACCCAAATGCAGGTATATAAAATGAAAAGCCATTTGAATTATAGCATAGTAAGAAATATGTTTTAGTGTTTGCAGGTTATAGTTGTGTGTGTGTGTAAACTAGTCTTTGAAAATGTAATTTTCAAAGACTTTTGAAATTATATTGTGACGGTAAAGTGTTGGAGTGTTGATGTTCGGCAGTCTTCAATGGCAGGGGGCAATGCCTTGTCACATTTACAGAAAAAAAAAGAAACCCTGCTTGCCTGTTTGTCTGTGGTAAGGTAATGGGAAGACACACAAAATATAAACAATGAAATTTTAATTACTCTAGAAAACAAGATATGAACAAAGACAATCCCTTGGCTTACGTAAAATTCAAAACAAGTCAACAAACAAAACAACATGAATAATTAATGGCTGCAAAATTTACTCTAAAATAAAATGAAGTGCAGAATAATAGTAATATTAATCAGATGCTGAATATACTGGCTTAAGCTGCCACCTCCCTTAGTACACGGTAGCCAGAGCTTTGTCTACCAGAGAGAGATGTCAACTCCAAAGAGCACAGAGATATTCTGAAGAGTACGGCGTATGCTGGCCCAGACGTCGACTCAGGTAGTGGGCATAAGTGCAGGTGCGGCGACACACCAGCCAATCAGGAACAGGCAGGCGGAGAATGGGTAGTTTGCTCGTTGACGGCAGGCGGGAGCCGGTGTGTCTGGTGGTGCAAGGTACGCTTTGCTTCCTGGGCAAAACGTTTGGCGATACTGGTGGACGTATCTTCAATATAGTATCTTGTACTAGAATGACGTGAATTATGTAGGGAAGAGCAGGCTCAATCTCTCTTGAAAGAGATTATCGTCACAATATATTTATATATAAATATATAAATATATATATATATATATATATATATATATATATATATATATATATATATATATATATATATATATATATATATATATATGTCGTACCTAGTAGCCAGAACTCACTTTTTGCCCTACTATTCAAGGCCCGATTTGCCTAATAAGCCAAGTTTTCCTGAATTAATATATTTACTATAATTTTTTTCTTATGAAATGATAAAGCAACCCTTTTCTCTATGTATGAGGTCAATTTTTTTTTATTGGAGTTAAAATTAACGTAGATATATGACCGAACCTAACCAACCCTACCTAACCTAACCTAACCTATATTTATAGGTAAGGTTAGGTTAGGTAGCCAAAAAAAGCTAGGTTAGGTTAGGTTAGGTAGGTTAGGTAGACGAAAAAACATTAATTCATGAAAACTTGGCTTATTAGGCAAATCGGGCCTTGAATAGTAGGCTGAGAAGTGCGTTCTGGCTATTAGGTACGACATATATATATATATATATATATATATATATGTCGTACCTAGTAGCCAGAACGCACTTCTCAGCCTACTATGCAAGGCCCGATTTGCCTAATAAGCCAAGTTTTCATGAATTAATTGTTTTTCGACTACCTAACCTACCTAACCTAACCTAACCTAACTTTTTCGGCTACCTTACCTAACCTAACCTATAAAGATAGGTTAGGTTAGGTAGGGTTTGTTAGGTTAAAGATAAAGGTTAGGTTAGGTTAGGTAGGGTTTGTTAGGTTCGGTTATATATCTATGTTAATTTTAACTCCAATAAAAAAAAATTGACTTCATACTTAATGAAATGGGTAGCTTTATCATTTCATAAGAAAAAAATAGAGAAAATATATTAATTCAGGAAAACTTGGCTTATTAGGCAAATCGGGCCTTGCATAGTAGGCTGAGAAGTGCGTTCTGGCTACTAGGTACGATATATATATATATATATATATATATATATATATATATATATATATATATATATATATACTGATATATATATATATATATATATACTGATATATATATATATATATATATATATATATATATATATATATATATATATATATATATATATATATATATATATATATATATATATATATATATATATATCAGTATATCAGTTATGGCAGCAGTCTTTCTTGTATACGTATTATGTTGAATATGACCGAAAGGGTAAGCTTAATGATTCTAACATGAATCATATCAATATTTCTAATTTTTTTCACTGTCAAGTGATGTTGAAAAATTAACTCTTTAGAGTTCATTTTCACACATTATATTTTCGTCTGATTCCTTGGAATGCGTGTTGCAAGGTCACTTCTTAAATTCTCAAACACTAATTTTCCATGTTTTTATTGTTGTTGTTTAAACAACAGTTCCGAGTTGCACGGGCTATAGTGAGCCCGTAGATAATTTACCTGGCACAAGAGAGGGGCTTTAACTTGTTGTGTGATTTATCATGCTTTTGCATAGGCTTATATTTTCTTTGGTTGGAGTGGTACAGAACAAGTGGATGAAACAAGTGAATAAATGGCACAACTTTGGGAGTATTAATAGGATATTAAATGTATGAGCATGGACAGCTTATGTTGTTGTGACTGCTTTTGTTCGTATGCCAGGGTCTTTGGATCTTGTCTCTGTGTTGACTCTGGGTTTTGAAGTATGTAGAATGTAATTATGTATTCACCTAGTTGTGTTTGAGGGGGTTGAGCTTTGCTCTTTCGGCCCGCCTCAGGTTAACATGTGTTAATAGGTTATTGATTGCTGGCCTTCATTTTTTTGATGTGCAGTGCCTCGCTGATGTTGAGTCTTCTGTTAATGTTATACCTGTCAATTATTTCACTGGTGCTTGTTAAGATGTCTCTGGTGATTGTCTGGTTATGTGTGGAGATTATATGCTCTTTGATGGAGCCCTGTTGCTTGTGCATTGTTAATAGCGAAGAGAACGGCGTTGTGGTCTTGCCTATATACTGAAATCTTTGGGGCTGACAATCCCCAAGTGGGCATGTGAAGGCATAGACGACGTTGGTCTCTCTTAAAGCGTTCAGTTTCTGTTCTTCATAAGTAAGTTAGTGGACTAGAAATAGTATAAATAGACTTCACACTGATGAGAGATCTACTTTTGTCACACACATAAGTAGATGTGTAATGTCACACACACACACTCACGTCATACACCTCACACTGATGTCATCATACATCTCACACCGATGTCATCATACTTATGAAACCGATGTCATCATACTTCTCAAACCGATATTATCATACATCTCACCCCGATGTCATCGTATTTCTCACATAAATATCATCATACTTCTCACAACGATGTCATCGTGCATCTCTCCCCAATGTCATTATACATCTCATACCGATGTCATCATACATCTCACACTGATATCATCATACATCTCACATCGATGTCATTATATATCTCACGACATTGTCATCATGCATCTCACAGTGATGTCATCTTCAATCTTACACCTGATGCCATCATACTTCTCACTCCCAGGTCATCATACTTATTACACCGATGGCATCATACTTCTCACTCCCAGGTCATCATACTTATTACACCGATGGCATCATACTTCTCACTCCCAGGTCATCATACTTATTACACCGATGGCATCATACTTCTCACTCCCAGGTCATCATACTTATTACACCGATGGCATCATACTTCTCACTCCCAGGTCATCATACTTATTACACCGATGGCATCATACTTCTCACTCCCAGGTCATCATACTTATTACACCGATGGCATCATACTTCTCACTCCCAGGTCATCATACTTATTACACCGATGGCATCATACTTCTCACATCAATGTCATCATACTTCTCACAGCGATGTCATTGTATCTCTCAAACCAATATCATCATATATCTCACACCGATGTATTCACACATCTTACACGGATGTCATCATACTTATCGCACCGATGTCATCATACTTATCGCACCGATGTCATCATACTTATCGCACCGATGTCATCATACTTATCGCACCCATGTCATCATCATCTCACATTAATGTCATCAAATATTTCACACTGATGTAATCATATATCTCTCAGAGATGTCATCATGCTTTTCACACCAAATGTCATCATGCTTTTCACACCAAATGTCATCATACTTATTACACAGATGTCATCATGCTTATTACTCAGATGTCATCATACTTATTACACCGATGTCATCATAAATGTACCACTGATGTCATCACACTTGTCACACAGATGTCATCGTATTTCTCACATAAATTTCATCATACATCTCTCACCGATGACATCTAGCATCTCACACTGATGTCATCATACATTTCACACCGACTACATCATACTTATCGCTCCATGTCATCATGCTTCTCACATCGATGTCATCATACTTCTCACACCGATGTCATCATACTTATCGCACCGATGTCATCATACATCTCACAATAATGTCATCAAATATTTCACACCGATGTCATCATACATATATGATGTCATCATCATATGATGACATCACTGATGTCATCATATATCTCACACTGATGTCATCATACTTCTCTTACCGATGTCATCATACTTTTCACACCGATGTCATCATACTTATTACACAGATGTCATCATACTTATTACACCGATATCATCATAAATGTACCGCTGATGCCATCACACTTTTCACACAGGTGCCATCGTACATCTCACACAGATGTCATCATACTTCTCTTACTGATGTCATCATTCTTTTCACATCGATGTCATCATACTTCTCACACTGATGTCATCATACATCTCATTCAGATGTCATCATACATCTCAAACCGATGTCATCATACACCTCACACTGATGTCATCACACATCTCACTGAGAATGTCATCACACATCTCACTGAGATGTCATCATACATCTCACTCAGAAGTTATCATACATCTCACTCACATGTCATCATACATCTCAAACTGATGTCATCATACATCTGGAGCACGGACCGGGCCGTGGCCTGAGAGAGGGGAGTCGACCCGGGTCTGTTTGTGTACCATTAGGCGCTCGGACACCAACCAGTGCGGACACGTGAGTCCAGCTCTCTCCTCACTCCTGACAGGTGAGTCCCTCACACTCCAGACACCAGACAGGTGAGTCCCTCAGATTCCAGACACCAGACAGGTGAGTCTCCCAGACTCCAGACACCAGACAGGTGAGTCAGGCAGAGTCCAGACTCATCTTGGACAAGCAGAAGTTCCAGGGAGAAATCCAATTACCGGGCAGTCAATAATAATGTCCAAGACAGCCATCAAATGTTTGTATTCAAACTGATGATTCATTTAACACTTTTCTTTTAATTTTCAGTCAATGTTTCATGCTTGCATGTGACACTTTCTGCCAAGTGAACTTTCTGGTGTATGTAACCTCAAGTCCACTTGCCCCCCCCTGACCAGTCCCTCTTAACTCACATTACTCCACAACACTAACTTTTTCTTACTTACTTTACAACAAATTTCAGTCGAACAACTTTTTTCTTAAACTCTTATTTATATTGTCTCAATATTCAATGGCTCTGAAGAGTTGAGAGCTCAACTCTTCACAACTTTCAGCTGCAAACAATACAGAACTTACAGCAAGTACGTATGTTATGTACAAATTATGGACTGTTGTTCCCCCAAAATATTCGTTTTGTAGTCTTTGAATTGTAAAGGGCTTAATAAAGTGACTGAGTCCCCACACACTTAACCAAACATAATCAACCTAATCAAACCTACTCTAACCGGTCTGCGGCCTCTGTACAATTTATTGCACAAAAAAAATCATAATAGCAACTGTCAATATTGCGAACTTCCTTTTTTGTATGACAGAATGTATTTGTTGGTGAAATGACTTTACGGTGCTGCTCTTATACCATCGGCCACCTCGCTCTCTGCCACACCTATTGGGACAATACTCTGGAAAATTAGTCGAAGTATCAGCTCACCTGGACTCATAGATAATCTTGAGTAATCTGGGCTCCAGCTCACCTGGACTCATAGATAATCTTGAGTAATCTGGGCTCCAGCTCACCTGGCCTCATAGATAAACTTGAGTAATTTTGGCTCCAGTTCACCTGGCCTCATAGATAAGCTACTGTGGTTACCTTGAGGTGATTCCGGGCTTAGCGACCCCGCGACCCGGTCATCGACTAGGTCTCCTCGTTGCTGGACTGGTCAACCAGGCTGTTGGACGCCGCTGCTCGTAGCCTGACGTATGAGTCACAGCCTGGTTGATCAGGTATCCTTTGGAGGTGTTTGTCACGTTATCTCTTGAACACTGTGAGGGGTCGGCCAGTTATGCCCCTTATGTGAAGTGGAAGCGTGTTGAACAACCTCAGGCCTCTGATGTTGATAGAGTTCTCCCTCAAAGTACCTGTTGCACCTTTATTTTTCAATGGGGGTATTCTGCACATCCTGCCATGCCTTCTGGTCTCATGTGATGTTATTTCTGTGTGTACTGTGGAGAAAGACCCGACAGACCACTGGAACATTATCTAACACAGTGCACAGTTACAAACCCATTAAGATTTCAACTTAGATTCAATAGAACCGAAGAAGTTGTAAAACACATGGCAAAATCTTACTGAAGCGACCATACGAGTCATAAATACTCGTACTCCGCCCAAGTAGGCCAAGGGCCAGCCAGAGGCTTAGGGCCCGCGCAGAAATATCCCTGCAAAAAAAAAAAGAAAATTCTGTGCGCAGTTTTGGTACCAGCCCCTCTACTATTTTCCACGTGTAAATTATTATGTATCTTTCCCGCCTGCGCTCAAGAGAATACAGATTTAGACTCTTTAGTCGGTCCCAATAGTTTAGATGCTTTACTGAGTGATTTCTAGCAGTAAAGGATCTCTGCACGCTCTCCAGGTCAGCAATTTCTCCAGCTTTGAAAGGGGCTGTCATTGTGCAGCAGTATTCCACTCAAGAGAGCACTAACATCTTGAAAAGTATCATCATCATCGGTATAGCATCTCTAGTGTGAAAGGTTCTTGTTATCCAACTTGTCATTTTGCTTGCAGTTGTGACGGCTACTTTATTGTGTTCTTTAAAGGTAAGGTCTTCCGACATGAGTACACCCAAATCCTTTACATTGCCTTTTCGTTCTATGTTGTGATTTGACTGCGTTTTGTACGTGGTTTCCGTTTTTATATTTTCTTTTCTCCGTAGCACATGAGCTGGAGTTTATCTTCGTTAAACACCATATTATTTTCTGTAGCCCATAAAAGGACCTGATTTAAATCTGATTGGAGGTTTTGCCGTGTCCTCTATGTTATCTACTCTCATAAAAATCCTAGTGTCATCTGCAAAGGATGATCTATCTTGAGGTTATCTTGAGATGATTTCGGGGCTATAGTGTCCCCGCGGCCCGGTCCTCGACCAGGCCTCCACCCCCAGGAAGCATCCCGTGACAGCTGACTAACACCCAGGTACCTATTTTACTGCTAGGTAAGAGGGGCTTAGGATGAAAGAAACTCTGCCCATTGTTTCTCGCCGGCGCCTGGGATCGAACCCAGGACCACAGGATCACAAGTCCAGCGTGCTGTCCGCTCGGCCGACCGGCTCCCAAATGATACAGTACTATAGGTTGTGTCCTTGTCTATATACGATATGAGGATGAGAAAAAGTATTGGAGCAAGCAGTCCCTGGGGGACTGAGCTCTTCACGGTTGATGGACCAGATTTGATTTTGTTGACTATTACACATTGGGTTCTATTAGTCAGGAAATTGTAGATCCGTCTGCCTATTTTTCCTGTAATTCCTTTTGAACGCATTTTATATGCAGTAACACCATGGTCACATTTGTCGAAGGCTTTTGTAAAATCTGTGCAAATTAAATCAGTGTTTTGTTTGTCTTCCATGGCATTTAGTGCCATGTCAAAGTGGCATAGTGGCAACTGTGATAGGCAAGAGCGCCCTGTTCTGAAACCATATTGTCCGGGGTTATGGAGATGCTGTGATTCCGTGTATTTTGTGGTCTTACTTCTTAGCACTCTCTCAAAGATTTTTATGATGTGTGATGTTAGTGCTATTCGTCTGTAATTTTTTGCGTCTCTGCCTTATTTCCTCATTTATCGAGTGGTGCTATCTCTGCTGTTTATATTATATCAGGGATAACGCCAGTATCAAGGCTCTGTCTCCAAAGAATGTGAAGGGCCTGCGATAGTGTTTTTTACAGTTCTTGATGAATATAGAGTTCCAAGAATCAGGGCCTGGTGTAGAGTGTATAGGCATACTGTCTATAGCTTCTTCAAAATCCAGTGGGGATAGGGTGACATCTGATATATGATTTGATGTTGGTATCATATCCATGAAAAAAATCATCTAGGTTATCAATCTTCAGTGTGTTTTGTGGTTCGCTGAAAACAGAGTCGTACTGATTCCTCAGTGTATTTCGCTCATTTCTTTATTGTCATCTTTGAAAGTTCCATCTCCTTTCAGAGGGGCCCGATACTAGATGTGGTTTTTTATCTAGATTTTGCATAGGAGAAGAAATATTTCGGATTTCTCTCTATTTCACTGATGGCCTTTTGCTCTCTTTGCCTCTCCTGGGTTTTATATGATTCCTGTAGTTTTAGTTCAATTGTTTCTATTTCTCTACCTAACCTTCTTCGCCGTTCTTGAGATAAGGTGCGACTCTCAAGTTGTTCCATGATTCGTTTTCTTCGACTATAGAGGGAACGACGTTCCCGTTCCAATCTGCATCTCTTCCGCTTTTTCCTTAGGGGTATACGGTTTGAACATATTTCTAGTGTTACTGAGCTTATTATTTCCAGGTATTGATTCGGGTTTGCATTTTCTAGCTGTTCTTCCCTGCTTATTTCTGTGAAGTCTTGGTGTATTTGTTTCCAGTTTATCTGTTTATTATTAAAGTTGAATTTGCTGAAATCTCCTCTACTGGGAATCGGGACTAGTTTTGAAGGTCTATTCCCCATGCTTGTCAGAACTTCAATTAAGTTGTGATCTGAGTAACAGGTATTTATAATCATTATGTTCCTGATCAATTCATCATTATTAGTGAAAATGAGGTGTTCTCCTTCCTAGTTGATTCTACTATTTGCTGGTTTAAGGCAAATCTGTCGCACATCCGTAGCAGGTCATTTGCATGTAACTGTTCATTTAGGCTACTTACCGGAATTCTCTCTGATTCAACTGTATCAGATATGGTCTTCCATTTCAGGTGCCGTAGGTTGAAGTCCCCAAGCAGGATGATGTTTGGGGCTGGATTTGTGAGTTTTCCAAGCAGTGTTCTATTTTCATTAGTTGGTCTTTAAACTGCTGGTGATTTGCCTCCGGTGACTTATATACAAGGACAATTCCTACATTTAATATCTCTATTTTGGTTATCAGCACTTCCACCATATCATTTGAGGTGTTTAACAGCTCAGTACAGATGAGTGTGTCCTTGACGTACAGTCTGACCCCACCCTGTTTCCTTTCACATCTGAAAAGATTATATTCCGAAATCCATATTTCACCATCATGGTAGTCCTTGGTGTGAGTTTCCGTTAGGGCTGCAAACACTGCATTTACCTGATGTAAGAGGCCATTTATGAGGTGCACTTTGTTACATTTGCGTGTTTTTATACCCTGAATGTTGGCAAATATAAATGATGTTATGTTTGTGGAAGTGCTGGATGCTTTACTTGGTGTTAATATCTGGGGCTCTGGTAAGGAGGCTACTGTGTTTGCGTCCTCTCTGGCATTTGACCGAGTTGATGGTAGAGTCTGGACATTTTTAGCCATTCTTCTCCTCCTCCTCTTGCTAAAAAATCATCCTTATAAATAGTGTTGTGGCTGCTTTCATCGAGGTGGTTTGTCGGTCTTATTCGCTTGGTACCTTTTATATGAAAAGCTGGTCATTCTGTGTTGAAACATTCATTCTTATTTTAAGAGTTTTTGCACAGTTCTGGGTGAAAGAGATCACAACTTTTGGTACATTTACCTGTACTAAGAAGGGTCCTGCACTTTCCGGGATGATCATATTTACATTGCCTATTTGTTCTCCCCGATATCCCATGCTTACAGATACCCCATTTATAATATCGGCAGAGTTTGGGTCCTTAATTTGTTTGTTTCAAAAACCCTGGCGCCCGGTTTAGGCGCCGATACCGCGCCCGACCCCAACGTCACGTCCGGCGTCATAGCATCCGGCCCCGGCGCCAACGTTGTATCTGGCCCCGGCACCAACGTCGTATCCGTCCCCGATGTCAACGTCGCATCCGGCCCCCGGCTCCAACGTCGCATCCGGCCCTGGTGCAAACGTCACATCCGGCCCCTACGCCAACGTCGCATCCGGCCCCCATGCCATCGTCGCATCCGGCCCCAACGGCAACATCTCATCCGGCATAGACTTGAGTAATCTTGGCTCCAGATCACGTGGTCTTATAGATAAGCTTGAATAATCTTGGCTACAGCCCAACTGTAGCCAAGTTACCTGTTCTGCCCCTAAACTTAACCGACACGTGCCCTTTCTTCCCGCTGGTCGAATGCACAATGTATCTCCTTGGACTAGTTCGTCTTGGACTACCTGGAGTTTTCTTCACAACACCATGTGAGACGGATCTCTCCTCCGGTTTATACTTTGAAAACGGTTTCGAGTAGCTCTTTGAAACTTATCTTGTAGAGGGTCTCTGGGTTAGAATGTGTTCTTCAGCCATGGTGGCTACAACACCCAAAGTCTATACTCACTGTTCTTCCAAGTACGTTTTCAGATCACCTGATAAACACGCCTTGAAATCTTCTAACAAGACAAGTTGTTCCAGCTGTTCCTTAGTCTCCACCTTCCAAGACATTCATAAAACAACTGCTCCTTAATGCAAGTGAACTCCGTAAAAGTGTGCTTTGTTGTTTTCTTAAGATTACGAAACTTCTGTCTAAATGTTTCAGGCGTCAACTGGTAAGCCATCATCAACACCTTCTTGACAGCATCATAGCCATTAGAGTCAATTTATGAAAGTGAAGAGTATGCGGCTTGGGCTTCCCAGTCAGCACTGATTGAATCATATTAGCCCAATTGTCCCTTAGCGAGTCGATTAAGACAGCTACTTTCTCGAAAGCAGCAAATACATGTTTAAATACAGTAAAAACAAATTCAATAATTAAAGTCCCCAAGTGTGTGAAATGGAAGATTGTCGGCGATTTTAAATACTAAAACATACAGTCCAATTTATAATAATAATTAATAAATAATTAAAATATTACGGGGCCACTGAATAATAATGAAATTTAATGAAATAATCGCTGGTAGATTTTCACACATAAAATTTATGGTCCTCAAGGAACTGGACGAATCATTAATATTTTACTGGTTCTCAGACCAGACACATATTAATGGTTCTTCAAATTGTGATCTTCATGATCTAATTAAGAATCAGTTAAATTAATCAATACTTAATTAATAAATAGCCAGTCAGAACAGACGGATAAAATTATCCAGGTTAACTAATTAATTCTCAACCTCAGTGCACACAGTAGTTTTACTGAAAATTTTGCTATTATTGCTACAAACTATATTTCAGGTAATTAAGGAGCTAAATACATAATATCAATAAATGTAGTACATACCATACATACACACCACTAAAATTATCACTTCATTTTCGTGGATTTGATCCACAGAAATATGTGGTGTTTTATTTCACAAAAGATCACTAATAAATTAATAAATTCTAATCAAACACCTGAAGTTGATGAAAGGTTACAACACTTAATTTATGAATATATTTCTCTAAATAAAAGAATCATTTAACATATAAAATATATTTCACTTAGTCCATTTGCACATTATATTATAGTACCTAGTTGCCCACCTGTATTAGGGCAGGATTATTACTACAGACTAGTGGTAATCTAAATAGCCAACAACCTAGTCCCATTAATTATTTTGCCAACCTGTCTTAAGGTAGAATTTATCATTATTGACTTGTGTTGAACTAAACAATGAACAATCTAGTCTTATTTAATTAATGTGCAGACCCTTATTATAGGGAAGGACTAATAACAACAGGAGTTGTGTTGTATCCATAGTTATACTACACATATATATTATATTTTTGTATATATCTTTACTATAATTATCACACCTTTGAGTAGTAATCAGTGTTTACTATACCATCCAATAGCGATTAAGATAGGCTAACCTGAGGATTATTCCTTAGTAACACTTAGTTTTTTGAGTGAAAAGTTTCACTCAAAAAATAAAGGTAGGATTATAGCCTAGTGAAAGAAAATTAATCACCCTGGGCTACTATTATTAAATTACTCAGGATTTATGTGCAAATATCCCAGGTATTTCCACTTTGAAATCATGGGACCAACAAAGCCTAACCAAGCAGCCCACGTGGCTGATCCAGGAACAAAATTAAAATGCACCCTAACTGGACTTAAGAGTCATTTAACTCGACAAATCAATAAATGCCATGATCTGTCACATCAATCTCCAGTTGATTATATACAACTGGAAATCTACTTTCAAGTAGCAACAAGTAAATTTGACCAAGTCAAACACCAGATAGAAAACTATCTAGCTGAACTTGCCAACACCATCTTAATTATGATGACCAGACCACACTCTAGAATGTGAAGGGACGACGAGGTTTCGGTCCGTCCTGGACCATTCTGAAGTCGATTGTGATGAGGAAGTAGAGACAGGCAATAAATAGGCACGAGAGATGTGGAGCAAAGTAAGGTGTAGTAGAGGGGCTAGTAGTAGGAACTGCAGAGGGCCTATTGGCCCATACGAGGCAGTTCCTATTAACCACCGAAAGAGAAGGAGAAAATAATGAGAAGAGGAAAACGAGGGAACGTAGGAGAAGACAATGAACAGAAAAAACTGAGAAAAGAGAAAGAAAGGTAAATGGAAAGGGTAAGCTTATGTAAGGTCACGTTTGTTAGAAAGATTAGAGCATTTGAGTATATACTGTGAAAGGGAAGAGTCCACAGCAACAAAGCCAGGACTCAAGTTCATGTTGGGTACATTGTGTATTAGAGCCGATTCAACAAGACGGCGTCTGTGTAGAGTAGAAGCAGGAAAGATTATTTCGGAGGAAGACCAACCAATGGGATGATTAGAATCCCTAACATGGCAGAAGAGAGCATTGTTAGTGTCTGCAGACTTAACACTTCTCTTGTGTTCTTTAAGTCTGTCATTCAGTGTACGGCCAGTTTCGCCAAAGTATTGGAGAGGACAAGACGAACAGGAAATAGAGTAGACACCAGCAACATTAGAAGCAGGAGGAGCAGTGTGAACTGCTCCTCCTGCTCCATCACCATCTTAATTAATTTGGACGTTCCGCGGGAGCTCGCGGCCCAGGAAACAATTTTAGGTTGCCACAACTTATCTGGAAAGTGTTGGGAAGTATTGGCAACGTTTGTTTTCACGCATTAGATGCGTAATTTTGTGTAGATGTAAATAAGTTTCTAAAACGTATTGCACGAAACGTTGGCTAAACAAAATTTGAAACCTTGTGGCAACCCTAAATGTTTCATAAACGTAGTTTTTTATTGTTGTTATTTATATAACTGTAGAAATATAAAAGTATATTTCTACATTTAGTAAAATGAAACAGGGTCATAATAAAGGTTAATTCATCATTTTTACTCATATTCTTAGGAAGAGGTCGAGGAGGAAGAATTCCAGGTAAGAGGATGAGGTCGAGGAGGAAGGAGGAGGAGATCGAGGAGGAAGGAGGAGGAGGAGGTCGAGGCAGAGGAGGAAGGAGGAGGAGGAGGTCGAGGCATTGGATGAAGGTGGATGAGGTAGAAGAGGAAGTTAAAGAGGACGATGAGGAGGAGGGCGAGGAGGAGTAGGGCGAGGAAGAATGAGGGCGAGGAGGAATGAGGGCGAGGAGGAAGGAGGAGGAGGGCGAGGAGGAAGAAGGAGGAGGAGGGCGAGGAGGAAGGAAGAGGGCGAGGAGGAAGGAAAAGGGCGAAGAGGTAGGAGGAGGAGGTCGAGGAGAAAGGAGGAGTAGGGCGAGGAGGAAGGAGGAGGAGGGCGAGGAGGAAGGAAAATGGCGAAGAGGGAGGAGAAGGAGGAAGGAGGAGGAGGGCGAGGAGGCAGGAGTAGGGCGAGGAGGAAGGAGGAGGGCAAGGAGGATGGAGGAGGAGGGCGAGGAGAAAGGAGGAGGAGGAAGGAGGAGGAGAGCGAGGAGGAAGGAGGAAGAATTCCAGGAATGAGGATGAGTTCAAGGAGAAAGGAGGAGGGCGAGAAGGAAGGAATAGGATGTCGAGGAGGAAGGAGGAACAGGGCGAGGAAGGAGGAGGAGAGCGAGGAGGAAGAAAGTGGAGGAAGGAGGAGGAGGGCGAAGAGGAAGGAGGAGAGTGAGGAGGAGGAGGGCGAGAAAGAAGGAATAGGAGGTCGAGGAGGAAGGAGGAGAGCGAGGAGGAAGAAGGAAGAATTCCAGGTAAGAGGATGAGGTCGAGGAGAAAAGAGGAGGTTGAGGAGGAAGGAGGAGGAGGGCGTGGAGGAAGGAGGAGTAGGGCGAGGAGGAAGGAGGAGGGCGAGGAGGGAGCAGGAGGGCGAGGAGGAAGGAGCAGGAAGGAGGAGGGCGAGGAGGAAGGATGAGGAGGGCGAGGAGGGAGGAGGAGGGCGAGGAGGAAGGAGGATGAAAAAGAGGAAGGAGTAGGTCTAAGAGGAAGGAGGAAGAAGGGGGAGAGGAAAGGAGGAGGGGGAAAGGAGCAGGACGTCTGGGGGGGAATTAGATAATGGAGGAGAAGAGGAGGGGGAAGAATAGCAGGGGTAGGAGTAGTACAGGTAAGAGGGGGAGGGGGAAGAGGAGGAGGAGTAAGAGAAGGGGGATGAGAAGGAAGGGGAAGAGGAGGGGGGGAGAGGGTAGGGGGAAGAGAAGGGGGGATGAGGAGGAAGGGGAAGAGCAGGGGAAGGGGTAAGAGAAGAAAGGGGAAGAGCAGGGGGAGGGGTAAGAGAAGGAAGGGGCTGAGCAGGGAGAGGGGTAAGTGAAGGAAGGGGAAGAGCAGGGGGAGGGGTAAGAGAAGGAAGGGGAAGAGCAGGGGGAGGGGTAAGAGAAGGAAGGGGCTGAGCAGGGGGAGGGGTAAGAGAAGGAAGGGGAAGAGCAGGGGGAGGGGTAAGAGAAGGAAGGGGGTGAGCAGGGGGAGGGGTAAGAGAAGGAAGGGGAAGAGCAGGGGGAGGGGTAAGAGAAGGAAGGGGAAGAGCAGGGGGAGGGGTAAGAGAAGGAAGGGTCTGAGCAGGGGGAGGGGTAAGAGAAGGAAGGGGCTGAGCAGGGGGAGGGGTAAGAGAAGGAAGGGGAAGAGCAGGGGGAGGGGTAAGAGAAGGAAGGGGCTGAGCAGGGGGAGGGGTAAGAGAAGGAAGGGGAAGAGCAGGGGGAGGGGTAAGAGAAGGAAGGGGAAGAGCAGGGGGAGGGGTAAGAGAAGGAAGGGGCTGAGCAGGGGGAGGGGGTGATGGTCACTACGCGCAGGTATAAACACTGGCCCACCCGGGTGATGGTCATTACGTGCAGGTATAAACACTGGCCCACCCGGGTGATGGTCACTACGCGCAGGTATAAACACTGGCCCACCCGGGTGATGGTCAGCTGGGTACTAGCTGACCGTCGCCTGGTGGGACCCACATGACAACCGTCGTTGCCTCACCAACCTGCATGTTCACTTAATAATATTAATTTAATTCATTAGTAAAATCAGAGATAAATTAATGTAAAACATTATTATCTGATTCTTTATTTTTCTTGCTGTATTTTATGAAGATGAACACACCATAGTCATCTACCAAGACATGCCTGTTTAATCAAGCGCCCTAACACGTCATGGCAACTCTTTAGGCCTATAGTGTACATGCCCCAGCCGTCACACAGATCCTGTTACACTCCCTCCCCACCTTGCTCTCTTCCCCCTCCTCCTTCTCATTCCCTTTCTCTTACCCCTCCTCTTTCCCTTCCTTCAGATCCCCCCTTCTCTTACCCCCTCCCCACTCCTCATCCCCCTTCCCTTACCCCTCCCCCTCCTCCTCCCCTTTCTCTTACCCCTACCCCATTCTCTTTCCCCCTCTCCTCTTCCCATTCCTTCTCATTTTCATCCTCATTCTCTTCCCCATCCTCCCCTCCTCCTCATCCACCCTTCTCTTATCCCTCCCCTCTTTTTACCCCCTTTCTTTTACCCCTCCCTCACCTCTTTCCCTTCTCCTACCCCTCCTCCCCGTCTGTTACCCCTCCTTTTTGCCCTCCTCCCCATCCCCCCCTTTTCTTACCCCTCCCCCTCCTTACTGCCCCATTCTCTTACTTCTTCCCCCTACCCTCACCCCCTTCCCTTCCTTCTCATCCCCCTTCCCTCACTCCTCCTCTTCGCCCTCCCCCGTTTACCTCTACTACTTCTACCCCTGCTATTCTCCTCCGTCACTTAGTTCCCCCCTCCCCGAGGTCATCCTCCTTCCTCCTAGACCTACTCCTTCCTCCTCTACCTCATCCTCCTTCCTCCTAGCCCTCCCCCTTCTCCTTCCTCCTCGTTCTGTTCCATACTCCTCGCCCTCTTCCTCCTTGCCCTCCTCATTCCACCTCTCCTTCCTCCTCGCCCACCTCCTCCTCCACCTTCCTCCTCGCTCTCCTCCTCCTCTTTCCTCCTCGCCCTCCTATTCCTCCTTCCTCCTCGCTCTTCTTCTTCTCCATCCTCCTCCTTCCTCCTCACCATCCCCCTTCCTCCTCGCCCTCCTCCTCTTTCCTCTCTGCCCTCCTCCTCCTAATTCCTCCTTCCTCCTAGCCCTCCTCCTCCTTTCTCCTTGCCCTCCTCCTCCTCGCCCTCCTCCTTGCTCTCCTCCAATATATAAGACAACAAAACGTTTTCAGATTCTTTCACACCACTTTTCAGCAACATTTATAATTTATATCAATTATTTTAGGGAATAATACATAAATTATATATTTAAACATGATATTAGTGTTTAGTGGAATGCATAAGGAGTCAAATTGTGTTAAATAGAACGATTTTTAGAAAATTTGGAAAACTACTTTTTTCTGATCATAGATTAACTAAATGTATTTTGAAGGTTTCATTCAGCCATTAAATATCATTCACAATTTATTAATGAATTTTCCAAAAAACACCATATATTTCATATTTAAACATGTAAAAACTGTTTGTAATACATTAGGAACAAAATAGTCGTAGAAAAACAATTTATTATTAAACCTATGTGTTTGGATTTTTGGATTAAAAGTTTCTCAAAGGCTCAAGGTTTTTTAATTTTGTATCAATTTGTTCGCAATAGAATGCTCTACCGAACTGAAGGGGGCGTTATCATTGTTTGGCCGAAAAAATTCGGCCAAACACGAAAAATTTATAAAAATACTACAACGTTCTGGCAACACCGTGGTGCAAACCGTTTAATGTTATGATAATAAATAACGTAATTAGAGCAAATTTTCCAGCCGCAATTGCCCGAAATCTGGTCCTCGCGGCTCGGGTGCGCCGTAGGGTGATGCGTCATACGTTGTAAGCGTCTAGTATTTCGCAATAGAGTGGAGAATATCTTGTTATGCATATACAAATTATAAACACACTCGCTGGCAACTGTCTTCTGTGAGAGGGAGGAGCTATAATCCGATTACTGGCTTAGTCACCCTCTCAGTGTCTGTGCCGGCGGTCGCATGCCTGACGCGCTCGCACAGATCGTATTTTCTTGCATATACTGCACAATGGATATAGTATCGGACAAGAAGAAAGCTCTAAAGGCAAGAGCTCTACGCGTTAGCCAAGTAAAGAAGGAGCGTAAAGCCACACTGAGGCAAAACAAGAGTTCCCTTGAGTGAAGAGAGAGGGCAGCCTCCCGCCCCCACAACACACTACCTCGCCTCACACCCAGGCACCCACACCTCCTGTGGCACCTGCCACACCTCTGTGGCACCTGCCACACCTCCTGCTGCACCTGCCACACCACCTGCGGCACCTGCCACACCACCTGCGGCACCTGCCACTCAAGATCTTAGACCTGTAACTCAAGACGTTCTCCCTCTTGATGTTGCAAGATGTTGCATATTTCAGACCAATTATATTAGGTTAGTATGTATTATGTTTTATATCTTGATACTATATCATAAATAATTGTAAATATAAAGCTGCTGTCTTTTTATTTATTTTTTTTTATTTTTTTTTTAATAATTTTTTTTTTTTTTTATCAGGCGATCTTCATGGAACTTACACACCTTACTGAAGGAATGCCAATCTACAAGGGTGGTAATTTTGATTGAAATTGGTAGTTCATCAACCTCAGCCAAAGGTGGCTGAACTTTGACCTTCATTTTTTACAGGTAACTAATTTGCAACTATATGGTTGAATAACTTTTTTATTTATTATTCAATTTACATGGAACTTGCACATTATACGTAGAGTCTGTGCCTCTAAAAACCCAAGTTATATATTTCCCCTAAGATCATTTATTGATTTTATATATATTTATAAACATCATTTTGTTGCATAATTTTTTGGGTGAACTTTGAAAATTTGTATTATTGCACTAAATAGGTTTGGGATAATAATGCCACTAGACAACCTTTATTATATAGTATTGTGATAGCTGAGTATCATAGAAATAATATCAGTTGATATTTGTATTTGTTATATCAACTTTAAAACATGTAAAAAAATGGTTAAAAAAAGTTTTTTTTTTTTCTCCCTCTCTATTTAGGCTGCGATGCTGAAACTTGGACCACTTGCAGCCCTCTTCACGTGTAACACGTCAATAAATTTTCATTGCACTAGAACAACTTTTATGAACCCTAACTAACGCTCCCTGAAAGCAAATAAACTCAAAAAGTCCAGCATACCACTCGCAGCAAACAGAAAAAGTTACCCAGGAGCGCACTAGAGCGATAAAATGTGTTCTGTCCTTTCACTTTGGTCACCTCAATTTTCGTCCTAGGTCTTTCATTTTGGTATCATTGTGTTCGCAATAAAATTCTCCACGCGATTAAATGCATGTGAAGTTCGAAAACCCGGCGTACCACCCGCACAAAGCAGACAAAGTGAGAGAGAGTTTCCCGGGAGCGCTAAAGAGCAATGAAATGTGTACACTCTTTTCACTTTGGGCACCTCAATTCTCGTTTTAGGTCTTTCATTTTTGTATCATTGTGTTCGCAACAGAATTCCCTACAGGTATATATGCAAATATAAAGTCCAAAGTCCGACGTACCACCCACAGCAAACAGAGAATGTGACGGTGCGTTACCCCAGTGAGCGCTAATAAAGAGCGATAAAATGTGTTTATTGTTTTCATCTTTATTACCTCAATTCTCGTCCTAGGTCTTCCATTTTGGTATCAATGTGTTTGCAATGAAAATCTCTACAGGTGTATATGCATATAATGTTCAAAACCGCGGTTTTCACATAACCAAATGTTTTTAATTTTTGACGCCATCCTTAGTCATCAGTGGGTATTGAACTAGTAAACGTTTGACTCCATCCTTAGTCATCGGTGGGCGAAAGTGATTATCATAAATTATTAACACTTTCGTCCACCGATGACCAAGGATTAGATGATATTATGGCTGATCTGGCTCAATATGAAGATGATACTCAAGCCAGGTTGGATACTTTCATCAAATTAATTGCCCAGACCAAGGCAACTTCAACAGTTTTATGTAATCAGAGTCAAGCTGCAGCTCGACTCCCACCCACCAATCAATTTACCCACTTTTTCAGGATCAGATGCAGAGCTGTTTTAACAGCATTATGGGCACCTGGGAAAACCAGTGTGCTAGGGTCCCTAAGACAACCACTCACAGGAGTAAAAAGTATATGACCAATAATATTAAACATATATTTATTTTATTGGCACCAATAAAACTGGTGGTAAAACATTAAAAGTATGCTGTAGAACAGCAACTAATCAACATGATAAACAATTCACAAATCTAGAAAAACACAATAATACTCAGTGAGCTACACAGATTTGATGGCATAGTATGAAATTACTACGAAGTTCTTATTATAACAAGCATTTGCGGCATTTCTTTTCAGAGAATTGCTTTATTATTGGCTTTTTAGTCAATGGTCTTTAGGATATAATTTCCCATGCACATGAGTGAAAGCCAGTTCAAATGATGCTGCCCCATTGTGCTACGAAGCAGATTGTTCATGTTTCGGTCTTGACAAAGAACGCTCACCTGTACAGCTGGTCACAATCAGGCACATGAACACTCTGAGTGCAATTTCAACATTCGGGAATACAGATTTTCATTTGTCGGAAAATATTTTTGTGTACAGTGCAGTGATAGTCTCACAATTTTCAACAAGAGCTATGTAGTTCTTGAGATGCTCACATTCATTTAAAAGGTCATCATCATTCAGGTCTTTGTGATACATATTATCCAGATGTTCACAGTTTTTCGTTAGTGCATCAGAAGCAATGGTTTTTCAATTCACTGAAGAAAGAAAATAATAATAATAATAATAATAATAATAATATTTTATTTAGGAAAAGTACATACACAGATGCAGTTACAAACATTCTGATTGATTTATAGATAGAGCTATAATAAATTTATAGATAGAGCTATAGAGATACATACAATACCTAAAGCCACCAGTACCCATAGCGTTTCGGGCAAAAAATAGATTTCCAATCTTTGAATAAGCTTCTACACGTTTTGTCAGTTCAAAAATTAGTGTGTCCAGAATACGGAGGAAAGTTTCCACCTTGAATTTTTCGGTTTCAGTAAGAAGATACATATTCCGCTGATCCATCAGCAGAATATGTATCACACACACTAAGTCACACACTTCGTATTCGTTCCCGTTTTTCCCATCACTGTAATCTGTATCTGGACACATCACTGGTTTTAAATTCATATATTCACTAAATTTGTCTCTAGTTTATTGAAAATAGGTTTTCATAGACTCAAGAAGATTTGTGGCAACAAGGATGTTCATATCCTTTGATTGCAGGACCTTGTTTGTTTTGTTAATTCTTTCTGGCATGTCATTCCAAAGAATTGTGAGAAAGACTGTTTCCAGGTTTTCCATTTTTTTGCTCAGTCCTTCTGCCTCTCACTTTGTGTTCACTTCCTGTTTATTTTCAGCGTTAGAGAATCCAGGGCATGTTTTATTTTCTCGAACCCACCATACAGAGCATGAACAGCATCACAGTGCAAAATGTGATGACCATTCTGTGTCAGACAGACGCTTGACCACAAAATCTTTTCTTAACACTTTCGCGCCCCCTGGGATGGTAAAAAAAAGCGGTATGTGCGCGCGGCGTTTTTGCCGTGTAAGCGTAAAAACAAAAATGTGTATACTCTTTTTACTCTCCTGACCTTAGTTCTCGAGCTACTTATTTCATTTTGGTACCAACGTGTTCACAATAAAATTCTCTAGAAGAACATCAGTAAAAAAGTCACGAAACGTATAGGGATACCAGCACCAAATAAATAACTACGAAGATGACTCGCCGTGAGCGCCCAACAGCAACAAAATGATTTTACTCTTGGGATTGTTATCACCTCCACACTTGTCCTACAGCGTTAATTTTGGTATCAATGGACTCGCAATGAAATTCCCAACACGGTGATATGAATATAAACGTAGAAAAATGATTGTGGCCCACCCGCAAGAGTGTGGGAAGTGGTGAAATTGTTACCCGGTATCGGTGACGGGACGACACATGTGCGATACGGCGCTTTGAAAGTTTATACTTATTTCACTCTCCTGACTTTATTATTCTATGTACGTCATTCATTTTTGTGTCAATGTGTTCGCAATAGAATGTTCTATGAGCCCGTAGGTAAAAAAGATCAACAAAGCGTAAGATAGAATAGCGCTATATATAAAACAACGCTGGAACATATCAGTGAGCGTCAAACACACACGAAATGTTTTTACTTTTGTTATGTTTGTCAAGTTTATACTTGTTGCACACAGTTATTTTTGGTTGTACATTGATCGGAATAAAATTCCCTAAACAGACATATGCATATAATACATGATATGGGGGAATCATTACCAGTATAAACGGCTAAAGTCACCGACCTGCAACCCGTTTGAGACACTCATGCAGACACACGCTACACCCAAAAAAAATCTATGAAGGTTCGAGTCTACTTATGGCAGTTTATGTGATACAGTGTTCATTCTGGTATCAAAATACAAAATACTTTACCAGTATAAACGGTTAAAGTCACCCATCTGCAACCCGTTTGGGACACTCATGCAGACACACACTACACCCAAAAAAAATTCTATGAAGGTTCGAGTCTACTTATGGCAGTTTATGTGATACAGTGTTCATTCTGGTATCAAAAATAGCAGAACCTGTGTCATCATTTATGTCTGGAGCGTGCCGCAAGTGTTCAGATACTGTTGCTGTTTGAGGCCAATCTTCCGGGTCCCAGCACAATAGGGCCCAATTTGCCACCTCGTGGAACTGTAGCAATGTTAGCTTTTTTTGATCAGTTGTGTTGTATTTGTACAAAACAAAGGCATTATGCAAAGCCATTTGCAGGAAATAAAACGTTATCTTTTAGGTCCACTTTTGAGTTTTTCGGGTAAAATGGTAATACCATTTGATCGAAGTGGTCCACACCTTTCATGAACGTATTGTACCATGCAGCCTAGTGGTGAGAAAGAGAGCCTCATGGCGCGCAGTTTGAAACAAACCCAAAGTAAATCGGATTAAAATTGAATTTTGTACAAATATTTTAAAAGAGGACATAAATTTATGTCCACCATGCGGAAGCGGTGAGGCGAAACAGGACTCCGGGCGGAGTCCTCATCAGCAGAAAGTGCTAAATATCATGTCAATACATTTCCAGTTATGAGTAGAGTAAAACCAGCACAAATTTAATACAGATGCTGAACAAAGATAAAGAATTTGACAGTCTGTAGACAACAATCGGCTGCTTTTACTCCCGCCAAATTCAGGATATGTCCAGCACAGGGGACATAGATCGCAAACTAATTGAGTTGATGAATCCGTGCTTGTAATCCAGTATATCGTCCAGACATATTTGAGGCATTATTGTATAATACGGCAGTTTGACAGTGAAATTTTGTTCTCATTGAGGAAATCCACGACAGAGTTTGTTAGATCATTTGCTCCATGAGAAAAGATGGGGTTGAACATCAAGAAACGTTCCACAGGCTCACAGCTGTTAATGTATCGGGCAGTAAATGTCAGTTGATCTGTGTGTGAGATGTCTGGAGTGGAATCTGCACTAACTTTATTCTTTACACTTATAATACTTTGACTCTTTCACTTCTTCAAGAATGGTACAAAGCACCTGTTGTCCCAATAATTCAATAAATTCCTCAATATACTTATATATGCAGATAAATATAATGGATTCCCGTTTCCAGGATTTCCATACATTTTGAGATGTTCTTCCAAGAATGGGTCAAACTCACTAAGCAGCTCTAGTATACCTAAATAATTGCCATTTTTTGCTGACTCAATAATCCGATTTTCTCTTCGAAATGGCAAACCTCTAGAAGCAAGAAAACGAATTACAGAAACCACATGTGTCAAGACTTTGTGCCAATATTCCTTCTTTGAGCGATGTCTTCTAGCTTCTTTATGACATCAAATATACTGTCATGCACTTTCGATGTTCTTTTCTATTTTCATGTTCCATAATAATATTGCTGTGCTCAGTAGTCCTGGAACTAGGAGACGACAGGTCAGGGTGTACCCCTCGTCCTGTCTGCCTTAGGGGGCATCAGTTCCAAATATGCCAAAAATATGTAATATATGAAAACTAGTTCGATTTCAATCAAACTTTTTTGACGAGTTGTATATGAAACGAGTTTCATCTGGTTCAAGTCTCAGCGTCGTAGCATAAATAGGAAGGGAGAAAAAAATATTGAATTATGTGTCAAAATTTTTCCAAAATGGTCAAAAATTAACATCAAACACAACTGTCAACTAAAAATAATGTCTATGACTTTCAGCTACCACAATAGCATATAATAAAAATATTTAATAATTAGTTTTATCCCCCAAAAAATTTAGTTAAAAAAAATTATTATTTTTTTTTTTCATATTTGTTTATCGGACGATTTGCATGAAACTTATACACCTGACTGCACGTAAGCCTATCTGTAGGGGTGCCAATTTTGGAGGAAATTGGTTAATGTCAACCTCAGCAACAAATGGCAGCACCTTAGACCTTTATATTTTACTTATTTATTTTCAAGTAACATAAACGTTCATATAACTCTTTCATTTTTTTATTCAATTTACATGAAACTTACACCTTATATGTAGAGTTTATGTTTCTACAATCTGCTTTGAGATTTTTTTCTTAAGTTCATTTATTGATTTTATAATAGTAATAAACATGATGTATTTGCATAATTTTGGGAGGGAACTTTGACTATTTGTATTAGTAAAACTAAACATATTTTGGAAAATCCGCTGTGTCAGATACTTTATTATATGCTAATGTGACGGAGGAGTGACATAGAAATGATTTCATTTTAAACTTGTGGTTGTAGATTCTTATTGAAAATTTTTAAAATTCGTTGAAAAAAAAAATCCCTTTTTAATTAGGCTGCGATACTAAAACTTGGAACAATTGTGGCCTTTTCATATACAACTAGTCAAAAAAGATTTGTTGACATTGAACAACGTTTAAAAAACTAACTAGTGCTCCCTTAGGTCTAGTTTTAAGATCTAGCCTCCAGTGAAACTAATAAGTCAGCTGCAGCAGCACTAAGTGTGCAACGCTCTGACTACCAACTGTGGTAGGTCGAGGATGGCTAATCTGGCCGGAAATTAAGGCAGACATTACTTGTGTGGCAGCGTCTGAGTTCACTAAGGGGAACAGCCTGAGGGCAGTTGGTCGCCTACCGGAGTACCTTGTCCCAGGTCCCCCTCGTGAGTGAAATAGTCCTTGTGCCCTCCCTACCCAACGTCGTGGTTTGTGTGTGCAACTAGTGTGTTTACACGAGGGACCGTACAGTGTATAGTGCCTCCACACTACGCGTGAAAACTGTATAACTATAGTACCTGAAAGGTATCTATACATGTGTGTATGTGTGTATGTGTGTGTGTGTGTGTGTGTGTGTGTGTAATGGTAAAGTGCAGTGTAAAGGACATAACACCCAAGAACACATGTGAATGAGCCGGTGTCTAACCGCCCAGACTTCCAACACGGGTGGAGTTACCCGGCCAGACCCAGGGCCCTCCAACAGTGATAATCGGAGTGGTACCACATCAGAAGAGAAAGATGACTAACACATATTCATATCCAGAACGGGTAAGAGACGGGACAAGGTGAAGCATATGGCTGAATTACAACAGCAGCAGCAACAACAACAACAGCAGCAGCAACAGCAGTAGCGACACCAACGACGACAACAAGCCGAAGATGGTGAGTTACAAACCTTAATCTTCTCTGCAGCAGATATGAGATCAGCAGATAAGTTTAAATGGATCATGAAGGCCGCCCACACCCACAATGAACACCGCACTGAGAGCAAATTTGCAGGAAGCAGCGTCATTGTGCGAGTGTGTGGAAACAGAGCCTTGAAGTTCTTCACAGAGGAGGAACATGCGTACGAAGGTAAGAGGTTTAACCTGTTGAAAGCAAGCTCACAGCTAGACAGACCAAAATTATTATTAAGAACTATAGTATCCATGATGATGTTGTGTATATTGAAGACCTATACCAGATCATCTGGTCCAAGGGCAACACAGGACCTGGGAGAGTACCTAAAAACCAAGCAAATGCTCTGTGGGAGGAAGAGCTGCCCTCTTTCATTACGATACCGGGTATAAGGACATGCAGAGTGGAACGGTATATTGGCAACACAGCCTTCAGTGGCAACTGCAAACTGTAGATCCACAGAACCTGGAAGGGCGCGGACCGAACTAGGTATGGGTGTTGCAGTGGCTTCCACGATACTAAGCTATGTCTGCAGAAGGTCAATGATAGAGGCACAGTAACATCCAAATGTGTCAACTGCAAGCAACTCCACCACGCTTGGAATCGGCACTGCCTGGCAGGGCCCAACAAGAACGACGCCTCAGGTTGCAGATGAACCAGCGAATGGAGGGGCCTGAGACCCAAGGCTCGGGCCAGGGTTCACATCCCAGCCTGGGGGTTGAGTGTGGTAGCCTCCCTCTACCACTTCCCCATCCAAGAGGTCTACCCACTTCTTCCCCTCTGGGAAACCCACCCACTCATACCCTACTCCCTAACCCCCACAGGGCCTTCCCACCACCCAGCCACCCCCCCCATACCTATGAATCAGATCTCTCCACAGTCCCCCATCTACCCCCCCTTCCAAGCGCACTAGCCACCCACTCTGCAACACCAGCCAGCCTTCCTCCAGTAATCCAGGAGGACCCCATTCTGACTTGTATCAAAGCACTACTTGATCAAATGATACAGAATCACCCACTCGTGTTACAAATAATACGCAAGCAATCGGAACTTGAGAACGCCCTTAGCTTGATCAAGACTTCTCAGGAACAAATTCTCGATAACCTGCAGCAGCAGAGATCATCAGGTCCAGCAAGCCAGATCCCGGTGCAAGGTGATGTAACACTTGCCGTCAAGGTAAATGACAGCAGACATAATGATACCATCACATTTGTGCATGCCAACAGACACATTGGTACCATGACACCAGTGTACACAGCACCACCAGTGCACAGAGCAACACCAGTGTAAACAGCAACACCAGTGCACACAGCAACACCAGTGCAAACAGCAACACCAGTCACCACAGGATACATAATAACACAAGTGAACATAACAACTCACATAGCGCATCTGATGACAACAAACCTCAATATGGATGATGACAATAAAGAACATCTCACTATACTACAATGGAACTGCAATGGAGTTCGCAATAGAATTAATGACATCATACATGAACACCAAACTGATGTCATAGTGCTATTGGAGACACTGGTGAGTGATGACTTCAACTCGAGATTCAGCGGTTATCACAAGTTCTTCCTTCCTTCTAGGGAAAGAAAATTGGGCCTTATAACTTTTCTAAGTAACAACATTCCTGCACAGAAAATTGATGACCTCCCAATGGGGAATGAGTATGAATCACTGGAGGAAACCCATCACTTAAACAATAATGCCCTACAAACAATCAATCTATATGTGCCGCAGAATAAACTTGACTTTGACACACTACCTGAATTTACTAATGAAGAACCTACGCTGCTGGTCGGTGATCTTAATGCCAGACACCCACACTTTGATGCCAACTGTCATCAACCCAATATCAATAGACAGAAACTGTCACTCTATGTTAGGCGAAGTGAAAATCTTGAGTCCTAGAAGATGAACAGCCAACTCACCTCAGAGACGGAAGATAAGACTATGCTCTCCTGCTGAATGCACAGGACACGAATGCCAGTACACACATTGTACACAGTTTATGTAGTGACCACTGTGCATTGATGAGTGCACCGTCGACATGAGCAAGAAAAGGAAAGAGACAAATGAAAGAAAAAGGTTATCACTCGGACCAGATATGAGGCCGCACTTCATAAACAAGATGAGTGACTAGTTCACAGAATACCAAATCCCAGAAACATTAATAAAGTTGTTGATGACCTTAATAACCAAACTGAGACTGTCTCAGAGTTCCGTGCCGTACGACTGGGTGAAGAAACCCTAAGAGCGAAGAAAATAAAATGACATGAGAACGATTACATAAAGATGCTCAATGCAATTGTAAGGGACATGAGTAGAGAGTACCGAAGACATCCCTCTGACAGGAACCAAGGGTTGTTTAAAACTGTGTGTCAAGTAGCCAGGGAAGAGAAGATTAAAGAGCGGGAAAGACAACATCTTGACTTCGCTAGTTCCATTGGAATAGAAACATCTGCAAGACAAGTGTGGGCAAAAATTCAGATAGCTAAGGGGAGCAGAACCCGGCCTGCGGATCACAAAGACCCCCCAGGGTAAGGCTGAGGAACTAATTCACAAGAGGAGTGATGCAGCATCCTCCTCCTCCCTTCCTGCAGAAATCAGCAGGGAAAAGCTCCTACGACATAGTGACAAAAATTTGGATAACAAGAGCACAGTCTAGTGATGAGTATGCATAACCATTCACAGCCCAGAAATTATGGAATTCGGGACCCCCCGAAGAAGGAAACTTAAGCCTCACACTGTTCAATGAACTTACGAACGTCATTGCAAATACTGATTTTCCAGAAGGGACGCAACAAGTGGGGAATGCAGATGATGTGCTAATATAAGCCCCAACCTTGACAAAATTAAACAGTTTATTGAACTCCTTGGAAGGAAATATATTGAGCTCGGTTTCACTCTCTCCACAAACAAGACAAAAGTATACACTCTTCACATGTAGGGAGAAAATGGGGAACTACAAATTAATGGTTTAACACTTGAATGGGTTGACCACTACAGGTACCTTGGCGTCATTGTCGGATCTAACAAGGGAAAGAAAGAGGAGCTCAACCAACTCCAAGGAACAAACAACAGTCGACTCAGGGCACTGAAAGCTACGACCCGGAATGGACATGGTGCCTCTATTGTCGTGCTTAAAAATGATGTACACAGCCTCCATTATTGACTAGGCCGCACCAGTTTTATGCACCTATTCTCAAAGCGATTTGAAAAGGCTCGAAAGCATTAAATATGAAGCCATGATGATCATTCTTGGAGTTCTAAGAACGGACAAAAGTCTAATCTACGAGAGGAGTTGTCCCTCCCCAGTGTTAAAAGCAGAATTAGGGAACCCTAATGCTAAGCTTGCAATTAGGATAGGAAGAGATCCCCATTACAGTGATATTGCCAAGAAAAAACTGAGTTGTGTTACTAACAGGAGGAAACAGGAGAAGCAGAAAATGGTATCGCAGATCATTCTGCTACCTCAAAGAACTTCACCTGCTTGAGCAAGCCCATGAGCTCGTGCCTGTATAGAGGTTACTTCCATGGGAGGATGAGTCATGCAGGATTATCATCAATGAAATGGCAATGAAAAAATCCAGCATCATACCACAAGAAATAAAGCAAAAGTATCGAAAGGAAATTTATAAAGAAGCCGGATGTGAGATTTTCCTACGCTTACCTTCCCTCTCTTGGGAAGGTTGACCTCAAACAGAAAGGACTGCTTAGACTACACGTTAAGTGTTGTAGTAGCAGATTATACTTTAGGCTAGAAACTACATGAAGGCAGGAGCAAACCACAAGGACTTCACCCTAGGGTGAAATCATATCCACTTAAGTTCCTCGAGTGACAAAGCACTATTATAGGTAACTGATGGATCCTCACATCATTTAATTTGAAGTGTGGCGGTATGAATCAGGATCGAGTCCAAGAAGCAGGCCTTCAATAAGATCACATTACTAGAACAATCGTATAATGCAGAACATGGATGGAATAATATTCTAGAAGGGTTTACATAAATATCGTTTTTTATAATAATTAACAGTATATTAACAAAGAACTTAACTACTACAACAACGAGTTTACATTACGTTAATGTCCATCCAGTGGCATTTTAAAGACAGCTTCTGAACAACCATGTATAGCAATGACTCCTGTCAATTGCCGCAAGGCTGAATACTGAACTAACCTGAACACAGGTGTGCCCACTGACAATGCAACATTGCGATACAAATTAATCAACAAAAACTAAGTCCACTACAACAGCAAGCATTACGTTATATTAATGTCCATTCAGTGACTCATTGTAAGACATCTATTCAATAGCCAATCAAGAATAACAACAGTCCATTCTATTGTATTCATTCCATTGAACTAGCTGAACAATGGTGTGCCCACTGACAACACAAGATTGCAATAAAGAAACCCCTGCGGCACTCTGCAATATAGTTACTATGCCAACAACATCAAGGCGGGTTATAAGACAAATCTCCATTCCTCCTATCAGTTACGTTAACACTTTTCGCAGCACCCTGCAATTAAGTTGCAAATGTAAACAATGCTAGGCAAAGTGGGACCCTCAGACACTTCTCTGGTAATCCCTAAGTTACTTAAACTCTCGTCCCCAGAGACGATAATTTAGCATATTGCCTGAATCAATTTCACTAATTAATTCTGTGATTAATTACATTAAACACAAACACTTGTCTTCTGCAGACAAGTCAACTGTCAAACAATAACTCGATAGCCCTTAATTACAACACACTTGACCCATCAAGCATTCAGTGAGTAATTCCTAATTACTGTCAAAAGACAACTAATTAATCCCAATCGAGTTACGTTAACCAAGTGGGGAAATCCGGCTCCAGTATATAAAAATATTAAATGTTTTGAAGAACCTTAATTTACTTTGAAGAATTAGAGAATCAGTGACTTATGAATCACCTTTACTAAATGCAAAATGAAATCTAATAAATCTTACCAAATGAACTGTAAATTTATATTAATTCTAGAGCTATCTCCATCCACAGTCTTTAAGGAGGGGGATAAATTTATAAAGTAAGCATACATATATTGTTAAATCATTAGAATCATGAAATAATAAATCAATAAAATATTTATAATTTCTAACTACAATAATAATACTGAAACAGCCTAACTGATAGAGACGATAGTAGGGTGTATCCAGAAACTACGTCATGGCAAACTTGCCCGAGTAGGCTACCCCTAAGGACACGTGATCGTGCTGACGGAATATCGTCTCTCTTGCCAGTAAATCCCTCCTGAAAAGTGAATTATATATAATTTCCACTCCAAATCTTCAATTCATGCAATAAATCAGGAAATATAAATGAGATTGAGGAGTAGAACGTCCACTCACGTGGGTTATGTTGTTGTCGTGCAACGTACTGTCTGAGCTAATGAACTTTCAGCTCCAGAACACCTGATATGCAGCTAATAATAACATCAAGGTGTTTGCTTAGAGATCTTACATTCAAGTTAATTACAGATTCATTGTGATTGTGTTAATACATTGTTTGCATCATGTACTGTATAATACCTGCAATTTTGATCATTAAAGTGATGATTGTCATAGGTACCAGATAAGAGGTTTAGTTCTGGGGCAATGCTAGTTTGCATAAGAGGGCTGTTTGATGGAAAAAGGCTTAAAAAGGCAATCATATAAAAGATCTAGATATAAAAAATATACAAAACTATACAGAAAATGAGGTAGACCACATCTTGCTTTAAGGTACTTTCAGGTACACTGAAAGTAATATTTTGCACTAGGAGACACAGGCAAAGCCAAGAGAACAATGGAGGAAGGGAGTATGAAGAGGCTAGATAACCAAGGTTTCAAAGAAAAATAAGATGAATAAAAATCCTAAAATAATATAAACTTAATGATAATGTGCTAAAAAAAAGTTTAGGTAAGACCCTAATAAATTGTATGAACTAAAGAAAATAAAAATGAACTAGAATAATTGAACTAGAATAATGAATTCCAATAGATGACCAATATAAATAAAATTTACTTTGATTTATATTAATCACCTAAAGTAAAGTTTACTATAATAAGGTAATTACACTATAGTAAATTTCTAAAGTTACACTATAACAAAATGAGGTAGATTACTTTGAGGTACACAGGTACACTGAAAGTAATGGTTTACACTAGATAATACAGGCAACGCCAAGGTACAATGGAGCAAGAAAGGATGGAGAGGCTAGGCAACCCAGGTAACAATGAAGTACAGGTTACCTAGTCTGCACTAGGTGACAAGGGGGGTTAAATAAGAAGAGGCACAGGTGAAATGGTTATGTCAGGTCAGTCTGGCCTGATTAACTGATAGGGTCAGCCGGGTCAGTAAAACCACACTGGTTGAGAAATGTTTCGAAGGTATCCTTATTTGAGATTGTAAACATTTTACCTGAGGAAGCTTTTCTCACTTTTATCATACCGTCTCTCACGAAGCACTGCTGGATCACACAATGGTTATTTTTCCGGATTTGACGCAGACTGAAGAGGAGTCCCTGCCTTTCTCTGGTCTAGCACTCTCCTGACGTGAGGATACTGCTGACTGGACAAGAACAGATTTTGTGGACTGGGTAGCTAGCTTGAGGCAAATTTTTCTTTGGTTTTGTCCTGATAGATTCTTTTTACCTACTCGGTAGATAACAATTATGTCCGTTTTGTTGAGATTATAATTCAATTCATCTTTTATGAGAGCATATGCTATATCAATACACTTCTCACCGTCACTTTCCACAGAAATGGATGGAGACGACACAAAAAGAGTCAAGCAGCTTTTGCTCGTCCTGGAAGACGAGCAATGTTGGGCAGTTAAAGTACTGATACATACATTCATTTCGTTGAGAGCTTCCTCTTGTTTTTTATGGATTCATTACTTTTCAGTTGCGTATTTTCCTCACGGAGATCGATTATGTCATGCTGGAGTTGTTGTTGGCTGGCTTGACAAGTTCTAACTTCCTCACAGAGAAGGGTTATTTCTCGTTGCTGTTGATGTAGGTTTGCACGGTACGCTTGATCCTCACTTTAAAGACGCTGGATGATTGTAATTTGAGCCTCAATAACTAGACACAGCTTTTTGAACCATTGATTTTCAGCCCAGTTGGGGAAATCCAGCAAGGGACCAGCAGCATACTTAACGAGCGAGAAGTGGGATACTAGCGTGGAATTTAGAGATGATTGAGAGGACACAGCCCTCTGGCTCAGTAATGGTGTAGAGGGGAGACCAGCGCCGCCGCCACGAACCCCAGAGCTCCCAGAGGGCGAAACACGATGGCTGTCAGTGTTGTTCTGTATGGATGCCTTGTTTAGAGATTTGTCTTTCTTTTTTCCCTGCACAGCCTTGCTTTTGAAAGACATAATTGGTTGAGAATGGTCTGGGGCATATACTGTAGCTGAAACTTGCGTCAGGCAGCGCAGAGGCGGGCAGCAGGCACAGAAACTCACAGCAAGAGAAGATTGATTTGAATTTTGTTTGAGATGAAATGAGTTGATTGGGCTGGTTACTTTCGATGTATTATGACATGCTTGGACTCCATGTACTTAGCTGCCTGTAGGTGGTGTTCTACATCATCTGGGGGAAGTTTGACGGCTGTAATACAGCTTAGTGTGAAGAGCGCAGCGAGCACAGGTCTTAGTGCCGTCGGCAGTCGGCAGGTACTTCTTTTTAATTATTTTTAATGAACATTCTGCCCGCCAACTGGAAGTTTTCTGCCATCTTGTCCAAATCAATAATACTTGTATCAATCTTCTTCCTTTCTGTGAGATTCCGTGCTACAGGGTTTGACATGTTACCTATAAATCCTTCAACTAAAAATACATTTTTGAGTGCCTCGTTCGTCTCGGCTTTAGCTGACTGAACCCATTTTTCAAACAATCTTATTTGATTATTTGGAAATTCAGTGAGCGGTTGGTTGTGTGTAGGCCTGGAGTGAGCTTCAGATATAATTTCACATGCCCTCAAAATCTGTTCCCTGACTCTACTGTAATTAAAACAATCCTCGTCATGCATCTTTATAAAAGAATCTTGGGCTTTGCTTCTTAGCTGCCCCTGCAAGATGCTCACCCAATTTTCCTCTGGCCACTTCATGGACCAGGCCAGCCTCTGAAAATGGATGAAAAATCTTTCAGGGTCTAACTCTGAAAATTCTCTCAAGTTTGTTTTTTTACCATAATGCATGGAGTTTGAATCCTCGGCAGGTGGTGGTAAGGTGGTAGAGCCTCTAATACTTGACCCTTGATATCTGAGCCATTGCTCCTCTAATTTTGCCTCTTGCTTCACCAGTCTTAATTTGGCTAACTCTAACTCTAGCTCCCTGTCCCTCCTAGCTGCACTTCCAGCTGGACTGGGCTGGCATAAAGGTGTATCACTTGGCAATAATTCTTGGTCTATGCAATGTTGCAAAATTTCATTGAGCAAAATCCACCTTTAATCAGTTTCATTTAAATCTAGACCCAACTCCTTTTGTAACAGTACTAAGTTCGATTTGGTTAGCTGCTTAATTTCCATCACTGAGGGTGCATCTGCCAGTTCCTGCAATTTAGCCTCCATCTAATAAAAATTGAAAAAATACAAAAATTAGCACAGGCCCCCCTGTTAAAAGGCTACACTTATCTCAATCGTGAAGAAGAATCTAGTTAGATGTCCAGTCAGTGCAAGATGTAGTCCTTTGCTAGTTGAACTGGACCCTCGGCCACCACACAACTGTTCCTAGGAAGGTCAAAAAAATTTGTTCCGACACTCAAAAATTAAAATGTTTACAATTTACAAAAAATATGAACATATCCCGGACAGTCCAACCACTTGTTATCGGGGTTCTAAATGTGAAATAATATGTTCCAACCAGGACATTGTAGAGAGAATAGAGGGTCTTGTGCCAAATATCTATAAAACTAAACCGGAAGACAGCACACTCCTAGGAGCTCCCCTGGGGTTGAAAGCCATCGATGAGGTCCTTGATAAGAAAGTCGCCGACCTTAAGAAGATGGATGGGAGGATTGAGGGTATTGATGATCATGATGAGCATCACCAGATGTTTGTCCCTCCCCAGGGTAACCTACTTTCTGAGGTGATCACCATCTTACAGTAGCCAAAAACTAGGTGAGTATGACCGGTTACTGAAATCAATGCTAGAAAAAGCCCTTAACCTCTCTCTCGATGACCTACAGTGGAAACAAGCCTCTCTTCCCGTAAGACTTGGGGGCCTCGGAGTTCGAACAGCAACACAAATCGCTGTACCAGCGTTCCTGTATACCTCATCAGCATCCGACGACCTAGCAAAGGAAATTTTACCTGCCTTCTTACATCAGCTGGCAGGTGTACACGATCCCAATTTTACACGCTGTGCCACAGAGTTGGCCTCTCGTGCAGGCCCATCACCTCAACCACCATCCACTAAAGCCCACAAGCAATCCAGTTGGGATGGCCCCATTGTAGACCAAGTTGCTGTAGAGTGCCTGGATGCTGCAACAACACAACATGACATTGCTCGCCTCATAGCAATAGCAGCCCCACATGCAGGAGATTTCCTGTTAGCAACCCCAATGTCGGCAACTGGCACGCGTCTCACACAACATGCCATCCGAATTGCTGTGGCCCTCCGCCTTGCTGCCCCAATCCACACCAGATATAGGTGTATTTGTGGCGAGGTGGTGGCTGACAGGTACAGCCACCATGGCCTACTCTGCCAAAGCACAGGGGGATGGCACTCGAGGCACAGTGAAGTTAACGACATCATCAAGAGGAGCTTCACCACAGCTGGATGCCCAGCTGAATGAAAGACCCGTTACCTAACGCCCTGTAACTCTGATGCTCTTATTGGTTGCCCGGATGGTATCACAGTGAACCCCTGGAAGAACGGCAAGCAGTTGTTATGGGATTACACGTGCGTATCAACCCTGGCTAACACCTACATTGACCTCAGTGTTACACAGCCAGGTGGCACTGCCACCCACAGGGAAGCAGCCAAATCCCGTAAGTACAGAGAACTGGATCACCACTACAATTTTGTCCCCATTGCTTCTGAGACCCTCGGCGCCTGGGGTAAAAATGCTACCAGTTTTTTAAGGAACAGGGATCTAAGCTCATTGAAACAACAAGGGACCTTAGAGCTGCCAGCTTTCTTTTCCAGCGCCTCAGCGTGGCGATACAGAGGGGAAATGCACACTGCATTCAGGGTTCCTGCCCGCCATCTGAGGAGCTGGAGGAACTCGACAACTTATGATAACCATCTTTGTACTCTATATGTAACTCCTTTTTTGTAACAAAGTTGGAATAAAACAAATATATATGTGTACATACAAAAGAATGGGGGTGGTAGGAGAAGATAATAATAGTGTTCAGTTAGAAACCATAAGGTCTTCTCTGAATACATTTTATTTTCTTCTCCGAGGCTATGGGTTCCCACATTGGCACCAGAGGTGGTACCTCACAATATCTGTATATATATATATATGTCGTACCTAGTAGCCAGAACGCACTTCTCAGCCTACTATTCAAGGCCCAATTTGCCTAATAAGATAAGTTTTCATGAATTAATTGTTTTTCGGCTACCTAACCTACCTAACCTAACCTAACCTAACTTTTTCGGCTACCTAACCAAACCTAACCCATAAAGATTACTTTACGTTAGGTTAGGTAGGGTTGGTTACGTTCGGTCATATATCTACGTTAATTGTAACTCCAATAAAAAAAATTGACCTCATACATAATGAAATAGGTAGCTTTATCATTTCATAAGAAAAAAATTAGAGAAAATATATTAATTCAGGAAAACTTGGCTTATTAGGCAAATCGGGCCTTGCATATTAGGCCGAGAAGTGCATTCTGGCTATTAGGTACAACATATATATATATATATATATATATATATATATATATATATATATATATATATATATATATATATATATATATATATATATATATGTCGTACCTAGTAGCCAGAACTCACTTCTCGGCCTACTATTCAAGTCCCGATTTGCCTAATAAGCCAAGTTTTCCTGAATTAATATATTTTCTCTTATTTTTTTCTTATGAAATGATAAAGCTACCCATTTCATTATGTATGAGGTCAATTTTTTTTTATTAGAGTTAAAATTAACGTGGATATATGACCGAACCTAACCAACCCTACCTAACCTAACCTAACCTATCTTTATAGGTTAGGTTAGGTTAGGTAGCGGAAAAAGTTAGGTTAGGTGAGGTTAGGTAGGTTAGGTTGCCGAAAAAAAATTAATTCATGAAAACTTGGCTTATTAGGCAAATTGGGCCTTGCATAGTAGGCTGAGAAGTGCGTTCTGGCTACTAGGTACGACATATATATATATATATATATATATATATATATATATATATATATATATATATATATATATATATATATATATATATATATATATATATATATATATATATATGTCGTACCTAGTAGCCAGAACTCACTTTTTGGCCAACTATTCAAGGCCCGATTTGCCTAATAAGCCAAGTTTTCCTGAATTAATATATTTTTTCTAATTTTTTTCTTATGAAATGATAAAGCTACCCATTTCATTATGTATGAGGTCAATTTTTTTTTATTGGAGTTAAAATTAACGTAGATATATGACCGAACCTAACCAACCCTACCTAACCTAACCTAACTTATCTTTATAGGTTAGGTTTGGTTAGGTAGCCGAAAAAGTTAGGTTAGGTTAGGTTAGGTAGGTTAGGTAGTCGAAAAACAATTAATTCATGAAAACTTGGCTTATTAGGCAAATCGGGCCTTGAATAGTAGGCCAAAAAGTGAGTTCTGGCTACTAGGTACGACATATATATATATATATATATATATATATATATATATATATATATATATATATATATATATATATATATATATATATATATATATATATATATGTGTGTGTATTTAAAGGTTACAAAACATACAAGACAAATGCCTAAAGGTTATGGATCTCTTGAAGCTCCTCCGCTTCTGGACAGGAACCGAGGACGCAGCAAGCATTTCCCCTCTGGATATATATATATATATATATATATATATATATATATATATGTCGTACCTAATAGCCAGAACGCACTTCTCAGCCTACTATTCAAGGCCTGATTTGCCTAATAAGCCAAGTTTTCATGAATTAATGTTTTTTCGTCTACCTAACCTACCTAACCTAACCTAACCTAGCTTTTTTTGGCTACCTAACCTAACCTTACCTATAAATATAGGTTAGGTTAGGTTAGGTAGGGTTGGTTAGGTTCGGTCATATATCTACGTTAATTTTAACTCCAATAAAAAAAAATTGACCTCATACATAGAGAAAAGGGTTGGTTTATCATTTCATAAGAAAAAAATTATAGTAAATATATTAATTCAGGAAAACTTGGCTTATTAGGCAAATCGGGCCTTGAATAGTAGGCTGAGAAGTGAGTTCTGGCTACTAGGTACGACATATATATATATATATATATATATATATATATATATATATATATATATATATATGTCGTACCTAGTAGCCAGATTACACTTTTCGGCCTACTATGCGAGGCCCGATTTGCCTAATAAGCCAAGTTTTCCTGAATTAATATATTTTCTCAATTTTTTTTCTTATGAAATGATAAAGCTACATATTTCATTATGTATGAGGTCAATTTTTTTTTATTGGAGTTAAAACTAACGTAGATATATGACCGAACCTAACCAACCCTACCTAACCTAACCTAACCTATCTTTATAGGTTAGGTTAGGTTAGGTAGCCAAAAAAGTTAGGTTAGGTTAGGTTAGGTAGGTTAGGTAGTCGAAAAACAATTAATTCATGAAAACTTGGCTTATTAGGCAAATCGGGCCTTGCATAGTAGGCTGAGAAGTGAGTTCTGGCTACTAGGTACGACATATATATATATATATATATATATATATATATGTCGTACCTAGTAGCCAGAACGCACTTCTCAGCCTACTATGCAAGGCCAAATTTGCCTAATAAGCCAAGTTTTCCTGAATTAATATATTTTCTCTAATTTTTTTCTTATGAAATGATAAATCTACCCATTTCATTATGTATGAGGTCAATTTTTTTTTATTGGAGTTAAAATTAACGTAGATATATGACCGAACTTAACCAACCCTACCTAACCTAACCTAACCTATCTTTATAGGTTAGGTTAGGTTAGGTAGCCGGAAAAGTATATATATGTCGTACCTAGTAGCCAGAACGCACTTTTCTGCCTACTATGCATGGCCCGATTTGCCTAATAAGCCAAGTTTTCATGAATTAATTGATTTTCGACTACCTAACCTACCTAACCTGACCTAACCTAACTTTTTCGGCTACCTAACCTAACCTATAAAGATAGGTTAGGTTAGGTTAGGTAGGGTTGGTTAGGTTCGTTCATATATCTACGTTAATTTTAACTCCAATAAAAAAAAATTGACCTTATACATAATGAAATGCGTAGCTTTATCATTTCATAAGAAAAAAATAGAGAAAATATATTAATTCATGAAAACTTGGCTTATTAGGCAAATCGGGCCTTGCATAGTAGGCCGAGAAGTGCGTTCTGGCTACTAGGTACGACATATATATATATATATATATATATATATATATATATATATATATATATATATATATATATATATATATATATATATATATATATATAATGTGTATATATATATATATATGTCGTACCTAGTAGCCAGAACGCACTTTTCAGCCTACTATGCATGGCCCGATTTGCCTAATAAGCCAAGTTTTCCTGAATTAATATATTTTCTCCAATTTTTTTCTTATGAAATGATAAAGTTACCCATTTCATTATGCATGAGGTCAATTTCTTTTTATTTGAGTTAAAATTAACGTAGATATATGACCGAACCTAACCAACCCTACCTAACCTAACCTAACCTATCTTTATAGGTTAGGTTAGGTTAGGTAGCCGAAAAAGTTAGGTTAGGTTAGGTTAGGTAGGTTAGGTTGTCGAAAAACAATTAATTCATGAAAACTTGGCTTATTAGGCAAATCGGGCCTTGCATAGTAGGCTGAAAAGTGCGTTCTGGCTACTAGGTACGACATATATATATATATATATATATATATATATATATATATGTATATATATATATATATATATATATATATATATATATATATATATATATATATATATATATATATATATATATGCGAACAAGCCTGAATGGTCCCCAGGACTATATGCGAATGAAAACTCACACCCCAGAAGTGACTCGAACCCATACTCCCAGAAGCAACGCAACTGGTAACTACAGGGCGCCTTAATCCGCTTGACCATCACGGCCGTCAAAAGGAAGTGATAGCCGAGGCTATTTGAGCCACTTCCCCGACGGCAACTCGGATGGTAATCTTGGGCATAGCATTTCACCAAATCACCTCATTCTTTGGGGCACACGTGAGGAACACAAATGCGAACAAGCCTGAATGGTCCCCAGGACTATATGCGAATGAAAACTCACACCCCAGAAGTGACTCGAACCCATACTCCCAGAAGCAACGCAACTGGTAACTACAGGGCGCCTTAATCCGCTTGACCATCACGGCCGTCAAAAGGAAGTGATAGCCGAGGCTATTTGAGCCACTTCCCCGACGGCAACTCGGATGGTAATCTTGGGCATAGCATTTCACCAAATCACCTCATTCTTTGGGGCACACGTGAGGAACACAAATGCGAACAAGCCTGAATGGTCCCCAGGACTAGATGCGAATGAAAACTCACACCCCAGAAGTGACTCGAACCCATACTCCCAGAAGCAACGCAACTGGTAACTACAGGGCGCCTTAATCCGCTTGACCATCACGGCCGTCAAAAGGAAGTGATAGCCGAGGCTATTTGAGCCACTTCCCCGACGGCAACTCGGATGGTAATCTTGGGCATAGCATTTCACCAAATCACCTCATTCTTTGGGGCACACGTGAGGAACACAAATGTGAACAAGCCTGAATGGTCCCCAGGACTATATGCGAATGAAAACTCACACCCCAGAAGTGACTCGAACCCATACTCCCAGAAGCAACGCAACTGGTAACTACAGGGCGCCTTAATCCGCTTGACCATCACGGCCGTCAAAAGGAAGTGATAGCCGAGGCTATTTGAGCCACTTCCCCGACGGCAACTCGGATGGTAATCTTGGGCATAGCATTTCACCAAATCACCTCATTCTTTGGGGCACACGTGAGGAACACAAATGCGAACAAGCCTGAATGGTCCCCAGGACTATATGCGAATGAAAACTCACACCCCAGAAGTGACTCGAACCCATACTCCCAGAAGCAACGCAACTGGTAACTACAGGGCGCCTTAATCCGCTTGACCATCACGGCCGTCAAAAGGAAGTGATAGCCGAGGCTATTTGAGCCACTTCCCCGACGGCAACTCGGATGGTAATCTTGGGCATAGCATTTCACCAAATCACCTCATTCTTTGGGGCACACGTGAGGAACACAAATGCGAACAAGCCTGAATGGTCCCCAGGACTATATGCGAATGAAAACTCACACCCCAGAAGTGACTCGAACCCATACTCCCAGAAGCAACGCAACTGGTAACTACAGGGCGCCTTAATCCGCTTGACCATCACGGCCGTCAAAAGGAAGTGATAGCCGAGGCTATTTGAGCCACTTCCCTGACGGCAACTCGGATGGTAATCTTGGGCATAGCATTTCACCAAATCACCTCATTCTTTGGGGTACACGTGAGGAACACAAATGCGAACAAGCCTGAATGGTCCCCAGGACTATATGCGAATGAAAACTCACACCCCAGAAGTGACTCGAACCCATACTCCCAGAAGCAACGCAACTGGTAACTACAGGGCGCCTTAATCCGCTTGACCATCACGGCCGTCAAAAGGAAGTGATAGCCGAGGCTATTTGAGCCACTTCCCCGACGGCAACTCGGATGGTAATCTTGGGCATAGCATTTCACCAAATCACCTCATTCTTTGGGGCACACGTGAGGAACACAAATGCGAACAAGCCTGAATGGTCCCCAGGACTATATGCGAATGAAAACTCACACCCCAGAAGTGACTCGAACCCATACTCCCAGAAGCAACGCAACTGGTAACTACAGGGCGCCTTAATCCGCTTGACCATCACGGCCGTCAAAAGGAAGTGATAGCCGAGGCTATTTGAGCCACTTCCCCGACGGCAACTCGGATGGTAATCTTGGGCATAGCATTTCACCAAATCACCTCATTCTTTGGGGCACACGTGAGGAACACAAATGCGAACAAGCCTGAATGGTCCCCAGGACTATATGCGAATGAAAACTCACACCCCAGAAGTGACTCGAACCCATACTCCCAGAAGCAACGCAACTGGTAACTACAGGGCGCCTTAATCCGCTTGACCATCACGGCCGTCAAAAGGAAGTGATAGCCGAGGCTATTTGAGCCACTTCCCCGACGGCAACTCGGATGGTAAGTAAGGGAGTATGGGTTCGAGTCACTTCTGGGGTGTGAGTTTTCATTCGCATATAGTCCTGGGGACCATTCAGGCTTGTTCGCATTTGTGTTCCTCACGTGTGCCCCAAAGAATGAGGTGATTTGGTGAAATGCTATGCCCAAGATTACCATCCGAGTTGCCGTCGGGGAAGTGGCTCAAATAGCCTCGGCTATCACTTCCTTTTGACGGCCGTGATGGTCAAGCGGATTAAGGCGCCCTGTAGTTACCAGTTGCGTTGCTTCTGGGAGTATGGGTTCGAGTCACTTCTGGGGTGTGAGTTTTCATTCGCATATAGTCCTGGGGACCATTCAGGCTTGTTTGCATTTGTGTTCCTCACGTGTGCCCCAAAGAATGAGGTGATTTGGTGAAATGCTATGCCCAAGTTACCATCCGAGTTGCCGTCGGGGAAGTGGCTCAAATAGCCTCGGCTATCACTTCCTTTTGACGGCCGTGATGGTCAAGCGGATTAAGGCGCCCTGTAGTTACCAGTTGCGTTGCTTCTGGGAGTATGGGTTCGAGTCACTTCTGGGGTGTGAGTTTTCATTCGCATATAGTCCTGGGGACCATTCAGGCTTGTTCGCATTTGTGTTCCTCACGTGTGCCCCAAAGAATGAGGTGATTTGGTGAAATGCTATGCCCAAGATTACCATCCGAGTTGCCGTCGGGAAAGTGGCTCAAATAGCCTCGGCTATCACTTCCTTTTGACGGCCGTGATGGTCAAGCGGATTAAGGCGCCCTGTAGTTACCAGTTGCGTTGCTTCTGGGAGTATGGGTTCGAGTCACTTCTGGGGGGTGTGAGTTTTCATTCGCATATAGTCCTGGGGACCATTCAGGCTTGTTCGCATTTGTGTTCCTCACGTGTGCCCCAAAGAATGAGGTGATTTGGTGAAATGCTATGTCCAAGATTACCATCCGAGTTGCCGTCGGGGAAGTGGCTCAAATAGCCTCGGCTATCACTTCCTTTTGACGGCCGTGATGGTCAAGCGGATTAAGGCGCCCTGTAGTTACCAGTTGCGTTGCTTCTGGGAGTATGGGTTCGAGTCACTTCTGGGGTGTGAGTTTTCATTCGCATATAGTCCTGGGGACCATTCAGGCTTGTTCGCATTTGTGTTCCTCACGTGTGCCCCAAAGAATGAGGTGATTTGGTGAAATGCTATGCCCAAGATTACCATCCGAGTTGCCGTCGGGGAAGTGGCTCAAATAGCCTCGGCTATCACTTCCTTTTGACGGCCGTGATGGTCAAGCGGATTAAGGCGCCCTGTAGTTACCAGTTGCGTTGCTTCTGGGAGTATGGGTTCGAGTCACTTCTGGGGTGTGAGTTTTCATTCGCATATAGTCCTGGGGACCATTCAGGCTTGTTCGCATTTGTGTTCCTCACGTGTGCCCCAAAGAATGAGGTGATTTGGTGAAATGCTATGCCCAAGTTACCATCCGAGTTGCCGTCGGGGAAGTGGCTCAAATAGCCTCGGCTATCACTTCCTTTTGACGGCCGTGATGGTCAAGCGGATTAAGGCGCCCTGTAGTTACCAGTTGCGTTGCTTCTGGGAGTATGGGTTCGAGTCACTTCTGGGGTGTGAGTTTTCATTCGCATATAGTCCTGGGGACCATTCAGGCTTGTTCGCATTTGTGTTCCTCACGTGTGCCCCAAAGAATGAGGTGATTTGGTGAAATGCTATGCCCAAGATTACCATCCGAGTTGCCGTCGGGGAAGTGGCTCAAATAGCCTCGGCTATCACTTCCTTTTGACGGCCGTGATGGTCAAGCGGATTAAGGCGCCCTGTAGTTACCAGTTGCGTTGCTTCTGGGAGTATGGGTTCGAGTCACTTCTGGGGGGTGTGAGTTTTCATTCGCATATAGTCCTGGGGACCATTCAGGCTTGTTCGCATTTGTGTTCCTCACGTGTGCCCCAAAGAATGAGGTGATTTGGTGAAATGCTATGCCCAAGATTACCATCCGAGTTGCCGTCGGGGAAGTGGCTCAAATAGCCTCGGCTATCACTTCCTTTTGACGGCCGTGATGGTCAAGCGGATTAAGGCGCCCTGTAGTTACCAGTTGCGTTGCTTCTGGGAGTATGGGTTCGAGTCACTTCTGGGGTGTGAGTTTTCATTCGCATATAGTCCTGGGGACCATTCAGGCTTGTTCGCATTTGTGTTCCTCACGTGTGCCCCAAAGAATGAGGTGATTTGGTGAAATGCTATGCCCAAGATTACCATCCGAGTTGCCGTCGGGGAAGTGGCTCAAATAGCCTCGGCTATCACTTCCTTTTGACGGCCGTGATGGTCAAGCGGATTAAGGCGCCCTGTAGTTACCAGTTGCGTTGCTTCTGGGAGTATGGGTTCGAGTCACTTCTGGGGGGTGTGAGTTTTCATTCGCATATAGTCCTGGGGACCATTCAGGCTTGTTCGCATTTGTGTTCCTCACGTGTGCCCCAAAGAATGAGGTGATTTGGTGAAATGCTATGCCCAAGATTACCATCCGAGTTGCCGTCGGGGAAGTGGCTCAAATAGCCTCGGCTATCACTTCCTTTTGACGGCCGTGATGGTCAAGCGGATTAAGGCGCCCTGTAGTTACCAGTTGCGTTGCTTCTGGGAGTATGGGTTCGAGTCACTTCTGGGGGGTGTGAGTTTTCATTCGCATATAGTCCTGGGGACCATTCAGGCTTGTTCGCATTTGTGTTCCTCACGTGTGCCCCAAAGAATGAGGTGATTTGGTGAAATGCTATGCCCAAGATTACCATCCGAGTTGCCGTCGGGGAAGTGGCTCAAATAGCCTCGGCTATCACTTCCTTTTGACGGCCGTGATGGTCAAGCGGATTAAGGCGCCCTGTAGTTACCAGTTGCGTTGCTTCTGGGAGTATGGGTTCGAGTCACTTCTGGGGTGTGAGTTTTCATTCGCATATAGTCCTGGGGACCATTCAGGCTTGTTCGCATTTGTGTTCCTCACGTGTGCCCCAAAGAATGAGGTGATTTGGTGAAATGCTATGCCCAAGATTACCATCCGAGTTGCCGTCGGGGAAGTGGCTCAAATAGCCTCGGCTATCACTTCCTTTTGACGGCCGTGATGGTCAAGCAGATTAAGGCGCCCTGTAGTTACCAGTTGCGTTGCTTCTGGGAGTATGGGTTCGAGTCACTTCTGGGGTGTGAGTTTTCATTCGCATATAGTCCTGGGGACCATTCAGGCTTGTTCGCATTTGTGTTCCTCACGTGTGCCCCAAAGAATGAGGTGATTTGGTGAAATGCTATGCCCAAGTTACCATCCGAGTTGCCGTCGGGGAAGTGGCTCAAATAGCCTCGGCTATCACTTCCTTTTGACGGCCGTGATGGTCAAGCGGATTAAGGCGCCCTGTAGTTACCAGTTGCGTTGCTTCTGGGAGTATGGGTTCGAGTCACTTCTGGGGTGTGAGTTTTCATTCGCATATAGTCCTGGGGACCATTCAGGCTTGTTCGCATTTGTGTTCCTCACGTGTGCCCCAAAGAATGAGGTGATTTGGTGAAATGCTATGCCCAAGATTACCATCCGAGTTGCCGTCGGGGAAGTGGCTCAAATAGCCTCGGCTATCACTTCCTTTTGACGGCCGTGATGGTCAAGCGGATTAAGGCGCCCTGTAGTTACCAGTTGCGTTGCTTCTGGGAGTATGGGTTCGAATCACTTCTGGGGGGTGTGAGTTTTCATTCGCATATAGTCCTGGGGACCATTCAGGCTTGTTCGCATTTGTGTTCCTCACGTGTGCCCCAAAGAATGAGGTGATTTGGTGAAATGCTATGCCCAAGATTACCATCCGAGTTGCCGTCGGGGAAGTGGCTCAAATAGCCTCGGCTATCACTTCCTTTTGACGGCCGTGATGGTCAAGCGGATTAAGGCGCCCTGTAGTTACCAGTTGCGTTGCTTCTGGGAGTATGGGTTCGAGTCACTTCTGGGGTGTGAGTTTTCATTCGCATATAGTCCTGGGGACCATTCAGGCTTGTTCGCATTTGTGTTCCTCACGTGTGCCCCAAAGAATGAGGTGATTTGGTGAAATGCTATGCCCAAGATTACCATCCGAGTTGCCGTCGGGGAAGTGGCTCAAATAGCCTCGGCTATCACTTCCTTTTGACGGCCGTGATGGTCAAGCGGATTAAGGCGCCCTGTAGTTACCAGTTGCGTTGCTTCTGGGAGTATGGGTTCGAGTCACTTCTGGGGTGTGAGTTTTCATTCGCATATAGTCCTGGGGACCATTCAGGCTTGTTCGCATTTGTGTTCCTCACGTGTGCCCCAAAGAATGAGGTGATTTGGTGAAATGCTATGCCCAAGATTACCATCCGAGTTGCCGTCGGGGAAGTGGCTCAAATAGCCTTGGCTATCACTTCCTTTTGACGGCCGTGATGGTCAAGCGGATTAAGGCGCCCTGTAGTTACCAGTTGCGTTGCTTCTGGGAGTATGGGTTCGAGTCACTTCTGGGGTGTGAGTTTTCATTCGCATATAGTCCTGGGGACCATTCAGGCTTGTTCGCATTTGTGTTCCTCACGTGTGCCCCAAAGAATGAGGTGATTTGGTGAAATGCTATGCCCAAGATTACCATCCGAGTTGCCGTCGGGGAAGTGGCTCAAATAGCCTCGGCTATCACTTCCTTTTGACGGCCGTGATGGTCAAGCGGATTAAGGCGCCCTGTAGTTACCAGTTGCGTTGCTTCTGGGAGTATGGGTTCGAGTCACTTCTGGGGTGTGAGTTTTCATTCACATATAGTCCTGGGGACCATTCAGGCTTGTTCGCATTTGTGTTCCTCACGTGTGCCCCAAAGAATGAGGTGATTTGGTGAAATGCTATGCCCAAGATTACCATCCGAGTTGCCGTCGGGGAAGTGGCTCAAATAGCCTCGGCTATCACTTCCTTTTGACGGCCGTGATGGTCAAGCGGATTAAGGCGCCCTGTAGTTACCAGTTGCGTTGCTTCTGGGAGTATGGGTTCGAGTCACTTCTGGGGTGTGAGTTTTCATTCGCATATAGTCCTGGGGACCATTCAGGCTTGTTCGCATTTGTGTTCCTCACGTGTGCCCCAAAGAATGAGGTGATTTGGTGAAATGCTATGCCCAAGATTACCATCCGAGTTGCCGTCGGGGAAGTGGCTCAAATAGCCTCGGCTATCACTTCCTTTTGACGGCCGTGATGGTCAAGCGGATTAAGGCGCCCTGTAGTTACCAGTTGCGTTGCTTCTGGGAGTATGGGTTCGAGTCACTTCTGGGGTGTGAGTTTTCATTCATATATATATATATATATATATATATATATATATATATATATATATATATATATATATATATATATATATATATATATATATATATATATATATATATATATATATATATATATATATATATATATATAATCTTTGGACAACACCCACCAGTGGGACTCGAACCCAGAAAGCACAACTGTCTTCCAGTAGCTGCCATAACTAGTATGCTTTAACCCACTACACCATCAGACCCTACAAAAGAAGTATAGACTTCGAGATATATATACATCTCAAATATCTCCACTTCCCGAGGGCACTAGACAAGTGTGAGGTTAGTCTGCGTTTTTCATCAAGCCACTGTCAATGTGAGAGAACTCGTGTCCATGCTATAAGTATTGACACTATATGCTATATAACCCCGACATTGGCGACCTTGCCAGGATCACGATCAAGATAAAGGTTGCAGTTGTGGTACTTTGCAGTGGTATTAGGTATCAGGTACAGGTTATCACTCATAGCACAAGATGGAGGATGATAAAGTAACAAGGTTCATTGACACTAGAGATGAGCAGGTGCTGGAGGAGTGCACCAAGGCACAGTTACAATCAATAGCAGACCACTTTGGGATAAAGCTGAGATCTTCCAAAGTGGGAGAGAGAAGACTGGAGATCATGGCACAGCTCAGAGCACGAGATGAAGCTTTGGGGGAGGAACGGCCACAAACACCTGCCAGTATGGGAGAACACCTGAGCATTGGTGGAAGCAGCAGGAGATCCAGCGGCAGCAGGCGCAGCATCAAGCTGGAAATATTGAAGCTGCAGCTGGAAGCACAGCTGAAGCGAGAAGAACGTGAGGCACAGCTGTGCAGAGAAGAGCGAGAGGCACAGCTAAACGAGAAGAGCGAGAGGCACAGCTGTGCAGAGAAGAGCGAGAGGCACAGCTGAAACGAGAAGAGCGAGAGGCACAGCTGCGCAGAGAAGAGCGAGAGGCACAGCTGCGCAGAGAAAAGCGAGAGGCACAGCTGCGCAGGGAAGAACAAGAGCGAGAAGCACAGCTAAGGCGAGAGGAGCGCGAGCTAGAAGCTAGACTGAAACAACAGGAGATAGAAGCTAACAAGGATGTGGAGCTGAAGCGAGCTGAGCTAGGGCTAGCTCCACCTGTTCCATTGGTCTCTTTTAAAGCTACTCATGAGAAACTCTCCAGACACAAAGCAGAATGCTTTAAAAGAGACCAACGTCGTCTAAGCCTTCAAATGCCCACTTGGGGACTGTAAGCTCCAAAAAAACCAGTATATAGGCAAGACAACAACATCTCTTTCCAGGCGTTTAACGATGCATAAGCAACAGGGCTCCATTAAGGAACATATAATCTCTTCCCACAACCAAACCATCACCAGAGAAATCCTAGTAAACAACACAGAAATCATCGATAGATACAGCAATAGCAGACGGCTTGACGTTTGCGAGGCACTGCACATTAAGAAGTCAACACCAGCAATCAACAGCCAATTAATGCACAACTATATTCTACCCACCTCAAGACTCCGCTCCAATATAGAAGCATCAAGAAATATGGACCAATAGGCTTTCTACAATCACTTCCATTTCAATACCCATTGTTTCTTGTTCTGTCTTGTATTGATGAAATTAATACCCTATTAAATACCACCTCACCCCATACACCTCACTCAAATGTAGATATAAACAAATCGGAGATATGTAAGTTCTATTCAGTTGTGTATGTGTAAAGTCTTTGAAAATGTAATAAGTTTTAGGAAACGCGCTCAAGTGTCGCGTCAGACTAGAAATAAAAATGAATTTTGGAGAATTGATTTTTGAATTACCTTCAACAGTGAAAAGAAATGTACGAAAGATTGAGAAAATTCGTGTTAGAATTATTAATCTTACTTTTTCGGTCATATTTAATAATATATATATATATATATATAGCTGGAACTCCGGAAACCATTTTGGGGGATATAAGGAAAATCCAGGAGCAGGGAGCAGCCTTAGGCCTCATTCTCAATGCATCCAAATGTGAAATAATCTCCCGCAACCCAGACATCACTGGGCAAATACAAAATGCTCTTCCAGACATTCTCGTTGTCGAACCACCGGACTGCACTCTCCTGGGTGCCCCCATTGGCCCACGAGCAATCGAGGAGGTCCTGGCTGCAAAAATCACTGACCTAAAGAGAATGCAGGACAGGATTGACAAGATTGATGCCCATGATGCTCTCTTTCTCCTTACAAGATGCCTGTCTCTCCTTAAGTTGACCTACTTTCTGAGATGTTCTCCATCCTACAGCAGCCCTAAGTTAAATGTGTATGACACCCTTCTGAGGTCCATGCTGGTGAAAGTCCTGAACCTGCCATTGGACGACTCTCAGTGGGAGCAAGCAACCCTTCCTGTAAGATTCGGCGGCCTTGGTGTCCGCACAGCCTCCCAAATTGCTCTACCAGCCTTCCTTTCCTCCTCTCATGCATCGCACAACCTCGTCAGAGATATTTTACCTGCAACCCTGAGAGATTCAGCAGGAATACACGATCCTGCTTTCACTGAATGTTCAAATCAGTGGAATGTTCTTGCAGCCCCAGCAACCATTATAGAGCCAACAAAACAACACAAACAGTCCGGCTGGGACCACCCTCTAGTGGAAAAAGTAGCTGATGCCATGCTAAGCGTCGCAACATCAGACAAGGAGAAAGCCCGCCTCAGAGCAGTGCGTGCCCCCCATGCAGGAGACTTCCTCCTGGCAGTACCCATGTCTGCAATGGGCACGCGCCTAGATCCAGAATCCCTTCGTGTAGCAGTGGCCCTCCGCCTTGGTGCCCCAATTCACACTGAATACAAGTGTATTTGCAACAGGGTGGAAGCAGACCAATACGGACTGCATGGGTTGCATTGCGGAAGCACAAAGGGCTGGCATGCAAGACACAACGAGGTCAATGACATCATCAAGAGAAGCCTCGTCTCAGCTGGGTGCCCAGCGGAGAGAGAACCTCGCATCCTAGGGGTCCAAAACCCGGATTTCCCAGCACTTCGCCCTGATGGCATCACCATATACTCATGGAAGGAGGGTAGACAGTTGGTGTGGGACTACACATGTGTATCCACCCTGGCTGACACCTATGTACACTTCGGAGCTGATCAAGCAGGTGGGGCGGCCAATCACAGGGAAACAGCAAAATCACTCAAGTACAGGCGACTGGAAGGTCAATACCTCTTTGTTCCCATAGCGTCTGAGACGCATGGCCCCTGGGGCAAGAGTGCCTTGGGATTTCTCAAGGAATTGGGGTCCAAGCTCATTGACGTCACCAGAGACCCAAGGGCTTCCAGTTTTTTATTTCAGCGTCTCAGTGTGGCGATCCAGAGGGGAAATGCTTGCTGCGTCCTCTGTTCCTGTCCAGAAGCGGAGGAGCTTCAAGAGATCCATAACCTTTAGGCATTTGTCTTGTATGTTTTGTAACCTTTAAATACACAATAAAGGAAAAAAAAAAAGGGAAGGGGGTGGTAGGAGAAAAGCACACAGAAACTGTATTGGAGGGGACCCACATTCCCTCCAATGCGTTATGTGTGGTTTCCTCCGAGGCTATGGGTCCCCCTTCTTCCAGCCAGAGGTGGTACTCCCTTCCCTATATATATATATATATATATATATATATATATATATATATATATATATATATATATATATATATATATATATTTATATATATATATATTTATATATATATAAATATATATTTGCTAAGAAAATAGTTAGAGGGATAGAAGCCCTAAACCAGAAAATAATAAATACAGAATATGCGGTCATATTCAATGAAACATGTTTGAAAGAAAACCTGCTGCCAGTATACACCAATAAATATATATATATATATATATATATATATATATATATATATATATATATATATATATATATATATATATATATATATATATATGAATAGAAAGATGAGTAGGTGGATGGTAGATAGTTGGAAAGATGGATGAATAGATAGATAAATAAACAGATGGATGTTGTCGGAAATTTCGACACCTTATCTACTAATCCCTGACATACCAAGTTAAAACGGTAAGGTTAGGAACATACTTATATTACTAACATTACTAACTTTTCAAAGGGAACAGATTTGATAGCATTCCAGAGTGAACGGAATGTTGCCATGTATACAAGGTTCGCTATAAGCGATATATATGTAATCTCTTTCATGTAGTAATATGAAACTTTTAGAGTAAAGACTAAATAAGACAAAAAAGTACTTATTAATAGTTACTTTTCCTAAATAAACAGTAAATGAAGCGTCTCCCTCCCCACCGTCGATAATGACGAGTTTTGAACCAAGGCTCAGGGAGCGTCCCCAGCTGGGGAGGGACGCTTCGCCATTAGACTGGAAGCACGCTACCTGAGCGCTTGACAGAGAAGATGCTGACACGTTTTATCTCTTAATTTCCAAAAATAGTCACATTTCCCGAGTTCTTGACACAGGAATATCAGCATTTCCACCCAACCAACGAACTCATCGTACCACGAAAGTGTTATTTCCGAGCAATTGTGTTAGTTTATGGTATTGGCCATTATCATGATCTCTTTAGCATTGCTCGGTTATGACACAGGTGCTCTAACCAAAATGGGTGCCCCTAATTATTAATGCAAACTTATCTTCTTTGAATATATGCTGTGTTTTGGTAACAGAGTACTACTTATGACTTATTTGGTAGGTTAAGTACGAGAGAAGAGAGTATTGAGTCGACCTGTGGCACCACGAGGCTACCTAAGTCACCATAGGGCTCCTCCCTACAAGGTTCCAGGGTTAACTGAAGGAAACCTATGTCTATTACCAGGCATTTACGACTCTAGAGATAAGAATTGAAAGTTTCCACTAACCCATGTAGTAACTAAACTAACTTTTGTAGTTTATTATTATCCACTACTGGTGGTATAGGCTATGAACGAACCCCCCTCCCCCAAAGTTGTGCATAGGATCACACCCAGCAGGACAAACCAGTGATATACCGAGTCCATTCCTAATATACAGTTCATTATCAATTAATTATCTTAAATTATATTGTTATTAATTAACAGTGCATATATTATATTTCCTGCTGGGAAAATTCCTCACAGACGTGCTAATAAGTAGAGGGATAGATATAATGATAGATAGACGTATAAATATATATGTATATAGATAAATGTATAAATAGTTGAATAAATAGATTTGTATATAGATAGATGTATAAATAAATTTGTATATAGATAGATGTATAAATAGATTTGTATATAGATAGATGTATAAATAGATTTGTATATATATATAGATGTATAAATAGATTTGTATATAGATAGATGTATAAATAGATTTGTATCTAGATAGATGGGCTAATAGACGTATGTATCTATGGATGGATAAATGTATATGGTGATAGATGGACAGAGTGGTGGGTAGATGGATCTATAGATGAATACGTGGATCGATTGATGGATGGATTGATAGAGGAATAGACGCAGATGGATAGATAAATATTTAGATGGATAGATGAGTCCCCGTGACACAGTCTCCATGGCGTAGTGGTAAGATACTCTCCCACACTTTGCGAGCGAATTGGCCTAGGTTTATATCCAGACTGGGGAAGATTGATTAGGTACCAATCCTTAACTTATTATTATTATTTATTTATATACAAGAAGGTACATTGGGGTTAAGAGAGTTCATATTAATGATGATGATTTTCTATTCTTGTAAAGTCACTAGCACGCATAGCGTTTTGGGTAAAGCATTAACTGTACGCCTCAGGTCCCCCAAGCAGTGAATGGGTATCTGGTTCTTAAACGATTTGGCAGGTCATACTCCAGGGAAAATTATGATTTTTCCAAGAGGCTTTAAAAGAATGTAAGAACTCTTGTATATATAAATAATAACAAATGAAATAAATAGAGGGATATTAGATAAATATTTGAATAGATTGATGGATAAGTAGATACATAGCTGAATAGGTAGATGGATAAATAGTTGGATAGGTATATGGATAGATAGATGGATACATGAATGGTTAGATAGATGGATAAATAGATGGAGAGATCGATGGATAGACGGTTGTCTTTGGTAGGGGGATGAGAGCGACTTCATTGAGGTCATGTATTTTTTTATATTACGGCTTTATATTGAACAGCAGGAATTTATCTGCTACTTGTCCTGAGATCAGTGAATAATGGTGTATATATTTAGCAGAAAAAATCTTGTTTTAAATTCTTGTTTTTTTAAATATTTTGATAGGTATAGCTGGCAGGTAGTGCCCAAAATCCTCGTGGGGTCAAAATGTAACCTTTGCAAGCTGTTCACTCTTCAGTTCTGGCGACCTCGACCAGTCTGTCTGTCCTGTACCCAAGACCATTCATCCTGTAATGTTGGGTGAAGCTAGCCCCGAGCATCTGGCCTACAATTTCGGACAGACAGACAGAAAACATTCTCTTATTGCTGTACATTGAATTTACAGATAATAGGAGTCAATAATGTGGTTGAAAACAGAGACCCCAACACATGCTCATGAAATGAGTTGAAAGTGTCGACGTTTCGGTCGTATCTAGAACAAACTGAGTAATAAAAGATTCCGACCCTCTGGACTGAAACCTTTCGACCGAAGATGGAACAAAACGTTGTCACTTCCCTTTATATATGATGTGCTCATTGTGTAATCTGATTGGGGTTGATTGGGTAAAAAATAGTAGTTGCATCACTTGAGCCAATAGGCTATTTTATTTAACTCCATGTAAGAATAATAACAACAAACAGTTGATTCTGTTATGCTTAAGCATCCACGTAGGAAAAATTCAACGAAAATTCCGAACGTTTTCGCGTTTCAACACATTATCAAGGGATTCAGACAGAAGACGTGGGCTGGGATTATATACCTCACTCAGATGGATGTTGTCGGAAATTTCGACACCTTATCTACTAATCCCTGACATACCAAGTTAAAACGGTAAGGTTAGGAACATACTTATATTACTAACATTACTAACTTTTCAAAGGGAACAGATTTGATAGCATTCCAGAGTGAACGGAATGTTGCCATGTATACAAGGTTCGCTATAAGCGATATATATGTAATCTCTTTCATGTAGTAATATGAAACTTTTAGAGTAAAGACTAAATAAGACAAAAAAGTACTTATTAATAGTTACTTTTCCTAAATAAACAGTAAATGAAGCGTCTCCCTCCCCACCGTCGATAATGACGAGTTTTGAACCAAGGCTCAGGGAGCGTCCCCAGCTGGGGAGGGACGCTTCGCCATTAGACTGGAAGCACGCTACCTGAGCGCTTGACAGAGAAGATGCTGACACGTTTTATCTCTTAATTTCCAAAAATAGTCACATTTCCCGAGTTCTTGACACAGGAATATCAGCATTTCCACCCAACCAACGAACTCATCGTACCACGAAAGTGTTATTTCCGAGCAATTGTGTTAGTTTATGGTATTGGCCATTATCATGATCTCTTTAGCATTGCTCGGTTATGACACAGGTGCTCTAACCAAAATGGGTGCCCCTAATTATTAATGCAAACTTATCTTCTTTGAATATATGCTGTGTTTTGGTAACAGAGTACTACTTATGACTTATTTGGTAGGTTAAGTACGAGAGAAGAGAGTATTGAGTCGACCTGTGGCACCACGAGGCTACCTAAGTCACCATAGGGCTCCTCCCTACAAGGTTCCAGGGTTAACTGAAGGAAACCTATGTCTATTACCAGGCATTTACGACTCTAGAGATAAGAATTGAAAGTTTCCACTAACCCATGTAGTAACTAAACTAACTTTTGTAGTTTATTATTATCCACTACTGGTGGTATAGGCTATGAACGAACCCCCCTCCCCCAAAGTTGTGCATAGGATCACACCCAGCAGGACAAACCAGTGATATACCGAGTCCATTCCTAATATACAGTTCATTATCAATTAATTATCTTAAATTATATTGTTATTAATTAACAGTGCATATATTATATTTCCTGCTGGGAAAATTCCTCACAGACGTGCTAATAAGTAGAGGGATAGATATAATGATAGATAGACGTATAAATATATATGTATATAGATAAATGTATAAATAGTTGAATAAATAGATTTGTATATAGATAGATGTATAAATAAATTTGTATATAGATAGATGTATAAATAGATTTGTATATAGATAGATGTATAAATAGATTTGTATATATATATATAGATGTATAAATAGATTTGTATATAGATAGATGTATAAATAGATTTGTATCTAGATAGATGGGCTAATAGACGTATGTATCTATGGATGGATAAATGTATATGGTGATAGATGGACAGAGTGGTGGGTAGATGGATCTATAGATGAATACGTGGATCGATTGATGGATGGATTGATAGAGGAATAGACGCAGATGGATAGATAAATATTTAGATGGATAGATGAGTCCCCGTGACACAGTCTCCATGGCGTAGTGGTAAGATACTCTCCCACACTTTGCGAGCGAATTGGCCTAGGTTTATATCCAGACTGGGGAAGATTGATTAGGTACCAATCCTTAACTTATTATAATTATTTATTTATATACAAGAAGGTACATTGGGGTTAAGAGAGTTCATATTAATGATGATGATTTTCTATTCTTGTAAAGTCACTAGCACGCATAGCGTTTTGGGTAAAGCATTAACTGTACGCCTCAGGTCCCCCAAGCAGTGAATGGGTATCTGGTTCTTAAACGATTTGGCAGGTCATACTCCAGGGAAAATTATGATTTTTCCAAGAGGCTTTAAAAGAATGTAAGAACTCTTGTATATATAAATAATAACAAATGAAATAAATAGAGGGATATTAGATAAATATTTGAATAGATTGATGGATAAGTAGATACATAGCTGAATAGGTAGATGGATAAATAGTTGGATAGGTATATGGATAGATAGATGGATACATGAATGGTTAGATAGATGGATAAATAGATGGAGAGATCGATGGATAGACGGTTGTCTTTGGTAGGGGGATGAGAGCGACTTCATTGAGGTCATGTATTTTTTTATATTACGGCTTTATATTGAACAGCAGGAATTTATCTGCTACTTGTCCTGAGATCAGTGAATAATGGTGTATATATTTAGCAGAAAAAATCTTGTTTTAAATTCTTGTTTTTTTAAATATTTTGATAGGTATAGCTGGCAGGTAGTGCCCAAAATCCTCGTGGGGTCAAAATGTAACCTTTGCAAGCTGTTCACTCTTCAGTTCTGGCGACCTCGACCAGTCTGTCTGTCCTGTACCCAAGACCATTCATCCTGTAATGTTGGGTGAAGCTAGCCCCGAGCATCTGGCCTACAATTTCGGACAGACAGACAGAAAACATTCTCTTATTGCTGTACATTGAATTTACAGATAATAGGAGTCAATAATGTGGTTGAAAACAGAGACCCCAACACATGCTCATGAAATGAGTTGAAAGTGTCGACGTTTCGGTCGTATCTAGAACAAACTGAGTAATAAAAGATTCCGACCCTCTGGACTGAAACCTTTCGACCGAAGATGGAACAAAACGTTGTCACTTCCCTTTATATATGATGTGCTCATTGTGTAATCTGATTGGGGTTGATTGGGTAAAAAATAGTAGTTGCATCACTTGAGCCAATAGGCTATTTTATTTAACTCCATGTAAGAATAATAACAACAAACAGTTGATTCTGTTATGCTTAAGCATCCACGTAGGAAAAATTCAACGAAAATTCCGAACGTTTTCGCGTTTCAACACATTATCAAGGGATTCAGACAGAAGACGTGGGCTGGGATTATATACCTCACTCAGATGGATGTTGTCGGAAATTTCGACACCTTATCTACTAATCCCTGACATACCAAGTTAAAACGGTAAGGTTAGGAACATACTTATATTACTAACATTACTAACTTTTCAAAGGGAACAGATTTGATAGCATTCCAGAGTGAACGGAATGTTGCCATGTATACAAGGTTCGCTATAAGCGATATATATGTAATCTCTTTCATGTAGTAATATGAAACTTTTAGAGTAAAGACTAAATAAGACAAAAAAGTACTTATTAATAGTTACTTTTCCTAAATAAACAGTAAATGAAGCGTCTCCCTCCCCACCGTCGATAATGACGAGTTTTGAACCAAGGCTCAGGGAGCGTCCCCAGCTGGGGAGGGACGCTTCGCCATTAGACTGGAAGCACGCTACCTGAGCGCTTGACAGAGAAGATGCTGACACGTTTTATCTCTTAATTTCCAAAAATAGTCACATTTCCCGAGTTCTTGACACAGGAATATCAGCATTTCCACCCAACCAACGAACTCATCGTACCACGAAAGTGTTATTTCCGAGCAATTGTGTTAGTTTATGGTATTGGCCATTATCATGATCTCTTTAGCATTGCTCGGTTATGACACAGGTGCTCTAACCAAAATGGGTGCCCCTAATTATTAATGCAAACTTATCTTCTTTGAATATATGCTGTGTTTTGGTAACAGAGTACTACTTATGACTTATTTGGTAGGTTAAGTACGAGAGAAGAGAGTATTGAGTCGACCTGTGGCACCACGAGGCTACCTAAGTCACCATAGGGCTCCTCCCTACAAGGTTCCAGGGTTAACTGAAGGAAACCTATGTCTATTACCAGGCATTTACGACTCTAGAGATAAGAATTGAAAGTTTCCACTAACCCATGTAGTAACTAAACTAACTTTTGTAGTTTATTATTATCCACTACTGGTGGTATAGGCTATGAACGAACCCCCCTCCCCCAAAGTTGTGCATAGGATCACACCCAGCAGGACAAACCAGTGATATACCGAGTCCATTCCTAATATACAGTTCATTATCAATTAATTATCTTAAATTATATTGTTATTAATTAACAGTGCATATATTATATTTCCTGCTGGGAAAATTCCTCACAGACGTGCTAATAAGTAGAGGGATAGATATAATGATAGATAGACGTATAAATATATATGTATATAGATAAATGTATAAATAGTTGAATAAATAGATTTGTATATAGATAGATGTATAAATAAATTTGTATATAGATAGATGTATAAATAGATTTGTATATAGATAGATGTATAAATAGATTTGTATATATATATAGATGTATAAATAGATTTGTATATAGATAGATGTATAAATAGATTTGTATCTAGATAGATGGGCTAATAGACGTATGTATCTATGGATGGATAAATGTATATGGTGATAGATGGACAGAGTGGTGGGTAGATGGATCTATAGATGAATACGTGGATCGATTGATGGATGGATTGATAGAGGAATAGACGCAGATGGATAGATAAATATTTAGATGGATAGATGAGTCCCCGTGACACAGTCTCCATGGCGTAGTGGTAAGATACTCTCCCACACTTTGCGAGCGAATTGGCCTAGGTTTATATCCAGACTGGGGAAGATTGATTAGGTACCAATCCTTAACTTATTATTATTATTTATTTATATACAAGAAGGTACATTGGGGTTAAGAGAGTTCATATTAATGATGATGATTTTCTATTCTTGTAAAGTCACTAGCACGCATAGCGTTTTGGGTAAAGCATTAACTGTACGCCTCAGGTCCCCCAAGCAGTGAATGGGTATCTGGTTCTTAAACGATTTGGCAGGTCATACTCCAGGGAAAATTATGATTTTTCCAAGAGGCTTTAAAAGAATGTAAGAACTCTTGTATATATAAATAATAACAAATGAAATAAATAGAGGGATATTAGATAAATATTTGAATAGATTGATGGATAAGTAGATACATAGCTGAATAGGTAGATGGATAAATAGTTGGATAGGTATATGGATAGATAGATGGATACATGAATGGTTAGATAGATGGATAAATAGATGGAGAGATCGATGGATAGACGGTTGTCTTTGGTAGGGGGATGAGAGCGACTTCATTGAGGTCATGTATTTTTTTATATTACGGCTTTATATTGAACAGCAGGAATTTATCTGCTACTTGTCCTGAGATCAGTGAATAATGGTGTATATATTTAGCAGAAAAAATCTTGTTTTAAATTCTTGTTTTTTTAAATATTTTGATAGGTATAGCTGGCAGGTAGTGCCCAAAATCCTCGTGGGGTCAAAATGTAACCTTTGCAAGCTGTTCACTCTTCAGTTCTGGCGACCTCGACCAGTCTGTCTGTCCTGTACCCAAGACCATTCATCCTGTAATGTTGGGTGAAGCTAGCCCCGAGCATCTGGCCTACAATTTCGGACAGACAGACAGAAAACATTCTCTTATTGCTGTACATTGAATTTACAGATAATAGGAGTCAATAATGTGGTTGAAAACAGAGACCCCAACACATGCTCATGAAATGAGTTGAAAGTGTCGACGTTTCGGTCGTATCTAGAACAAACTGAGTAATAAAAGATTCCGACCCTCTGGACTGAAACCTTTCGACCGAAGATGGAACAAAACGTTGTCACTTCCCTTTATATATGATGTGCTCATTGTGTAATCTGATTGGGGTTGATTGGGTAAAAAATAGTAGTTGCATCACTTGAGCCAATAGGCTATTATATTTAACTCCATGTAAGAATAATAACAACAAACAGTTGATTCTGTTATGCTTAAGCATCCACGTAGGAAAAATTCAACGAAAATTCCGAACGTTTTCGCGTTTCAACACATTATCAAGGGATTCAGACAGAAGACGTGGGCTGGGATTATATACCTCACTACACCTGAGTAGATAATGATCCATTAATAAAAAATCAAATAATCAAATAATAGAGGTGTCATGTCACTTCCATTTTGCAGGTGTTCTCACTGCAACAATACGAGGTTGATAGCATTTTAACTATTTAAATAAATATTGTCTTCCTCCACAGCATCCAGCAAAGCTTTACTGAGACGGAAATAAGGAACAGACAGAGTTACGGAGGAGGAAGGATCCAGAAAAGGAGGATGGGAAGACAAGTGGTAAGAGGGTCTCTGGCGAGGCTGTGGAGCGGGTCCTCGTCTGGCCAAGTAGTCATGCCCGTCATCTTGGTGTGGCTGTGGTGCTGGTTCTCTGCCACACAACTAGCCACTCCTGCCACGCATGGCTACTTTTTTAAGGTGAGTTTGTGAGAATTTTTTTTAAATTTGGTTACTTGTATTTTTTCTTTCTTTTATTAGGGTGACTTTGTGAATAAAGTGAAATTATAGCATGAACATCAACTTACTCATTCACCTGGACTGTTGGTAAAGCAAAACCATACTCCATGCAGGCTCAAATTCCAGCACACAATTATTCAAGTAGCTATAATCTTTGTTCACTCCATCCTCGTATCTCAGCTTCTTACCCTTTTATCCCTTCAGAGTGATATACAGTTTTCTCCTTTAATTTCTTTACCTCAAACATCAGCTCAGGCTTATATAGTAGTAAGTGATGCAACAACTATTTTCTTGTATAGACCAATAGGCCTTCTGCAGTTATCTTCGTTCTTATCTAGACTTCATACTCATACTGTTAACAAAATTGCAGGAACGTTAAATAAGCTCCTGCAATTTTATTTCAAGCAATGAACTAAATCTTCAATAAGGAATGAACTAAACATTCATTATAGAATGTGTCGGAAAACCCGACACCATTTACCAACAGATTCAATACAATAGGCAGATAATAGCTACTGATTTATATAAACAAATTAACTCATAGAAAATGCAGCACAGGGGAAATTTCCTCGAAAGAAAACAGGATATCATTGACATATGTCGCTATTAGATTCACCAGCTATATTACTGCCACAGTCTTTGAACTGAAAACATCATAAAAACTTTTTCCTCGAATTAACTTAATTATCAGTACCAAAATCCAGTAAATGTAGACCTTCTAACCACTTTTGACATCTGGACAAAAGAGCCAGTATGTGTGAGGGAGGGAGGGAGAGCCAGAGACAGAGTCACCATTAATTTTTAACAACAAGTCTCGCGGGGGCAAATCTAGCTCTGATAATTTTCCCTTGGTCAGCTGTGTTATGGGAGTAAAATGCTTCCATTATCAACACACAACTACGTCTACTATCAATAGAGGTGTCTTTTCTGATTCCTAAACTATCTAGCTTATTGTTGGTTATAAATATTTAGATTTAGGAATGCCAGTTAGCACACGATCAAGACACAAAGCCAAGGTAAATATTCCTTGGTTCTTATCTCATAAATGATATCAATATTTCCTCTGATATAGCTTCCATAATTAGGTACTTCCTATTTATTGTAAGTGCCCATTGACAGATGGAACAGAAGAGGAAGAAGAATTAACACTAGTAACCTAGTACTCCAGTACATGAGTTGGAGGCCAGCCACACCCACAAAGTGTATCGACTGGTTTGTTCATCCATGTTCATACTGATTGTCTAGGACAAAATCAGTCATATAAGATAAGGCCTCCCCATTTTAGTTAATAGCATATGTAGTCTAATATTGTAGTGAATGTCTACTAATCAATAATTTATATTAAGGACTACATAAATAAACCACAAACCCCCAGAATGTGTAAGAAAAGTGATTTGTGAGAACTTTAAATCATATAGTCCACTTTAAACATCAATCAGTTTGCTATCGAAAAATATAAATTAATGTTAAATATAAATTACTATATAAATTATTATAAATTTAAAAAAATATAAATCTCACAATTCCCCACATTAGTGGTCCTTCAAACCGGATGAACCAGAAAAACTACACTGGTCTGTCAATTAAATAAATTAGTGCAATAAATTAATAAACAGTATATAATTGCCTGTCATAATTGCCCAATATCATACACATATTGCCTGTCACAGACCGGCCATGTAGCCTCGAGAAAGCTCATGAACCTCAACAGCTTCAACAGAAGCTTCAAGGTCACCCACCAAATTCATAGTGTGTTATATCTGCAGTGACAGCACTTATACCAGCCAAATAACTGGCTGCGACCTTGTCGAGTTTAAAAACAAATTTTGTGGTGCTAATTTCACGATAGATCACTAATAATTGACTTAATAGTTCTAGATAATGCTAGAAGTTAAATAAGAGGCTAATTTCACCAATTGTATATATAATTTCTCTTGAATAGAGTATTATTTTAAAAATATTTTGCACTAGCCCTTCAATAGAATATTTACTAATTGCCAATCCACAACAGGGTAGGATATTTACATTGACTAGTGTTTATTGATAACCTAGTCCCATATAAACATTGACTAGTTGAACTAATTATTGTTCATTCAAGTCATATTTATTACCATAGTCTAGTTGTACTTCATTGAACAACCTAGCATCATTAATTAATGGGGCAGACCTTATTTTGGCTGTGAATTACACCAGCTCAAGTTGAGTTGTGTACCTATAATTTACCTATTTTATAATTCTTTACATATAATCCTGCACCTTTGAGTGATTAATTAGTGTCTACACCAACCTAGGGTAATTTTGAGGAGCTAACCTAAAGGTACTTCCATTGACACTGGATTATCACTCAAATCATTTGTGAATGATTATATATAATGTGTATTAATTTAAGTGCTAACCTCTAGAGGAGGTAGGATTTAGCCCAGGACTGCAAATTTTACCCTAAGCTACTACCATCAGTACTTGTTCAGCATTATGAGCAACCCATGTACAAGCCTGACAAGGCTTATGGAGTCTGGTAATGATGCACCTAAATTTCCTCATACACAATAAAGAAAATTTGTGTAATATCTGCATGGTAAATGCTGCAACTTTTCTTAATGGATCAACATCATACCATGAACAGGAAAAGGTAAAAAAAAAAATATATAAAATATTCACAATTTCATATTACCTCTTAAAATATTAAAAGTTCACATTTGTTATTTGATTCATTATGGTCTCAGAATGGCATATAACGATTCATGTTACTCACCTCAAAATATTGTTTATGAGTATAGCAAAAAATTTAACTCCAGACGTTATGGTTTTATGACTAATTGAAGGTGAGGAAACGTTAGAACAAAGAACTTTGCAACATATGTAAAAATGGTGAGAATTGGTCAAAAACTTAATTTTTGAAGGTGTCTCAAAGTTGAAAATTCTGTTCATACAGAAAAATTAAGTTAATGTTCTAGATAATGTATATAGTACTTTGAATTTATGATATATTTTATAAGTTTTAATTAGGACTACTTGACATTTGTACTCGAATATGTGAAAGTTGTAGGTCAATATGTGTTGAAATTAAGTCAAGAAAAAATAACACCCCAAAAAACTAAATATAGGTTAGGTTAAATAGATGGGTTAGGGATAACACACATTCAAGTAACCTTATTGACCATATATAAGTGATAAGGCCGTCATCTGGTCCTTATTCATCAATGCAACCTAAAGAGACAAAGCAAATAGTTTGAAATCTGTAAATAAATCGACTCCCCAAAAATAAGTAAAAACTTCTGCCACCTGTGGCTGATTAACATGTTGACCAATTTCGTTCCAACTTCACATACTTAGTGTCGCATATGCATTCTCTAAGATGTAGAAGTCACTACAAAATCTGCATACAAACAAAGGAGAAACGCAAAAAAAATGGTTGTCAACTTTTTGTATACAGGGACATAAGAAATATTGCCATTGGGCAATGTATTTATATGATATTTAATAAAATACAGCATAATAATATGCTAACTCATTATTATTATGTGTGAAATCTGGCCTTCCAGGTGGCACCAGATGCATATCAACCTTGTGGACCCTCTTACTACTACTTTTCTTCTTTGTGCGTCAGACAGGTGCTTGCATCTCTTTATCTTTTGATTGCTAGTAAATAGGAGGTGTTATTGTTATTATCAGTACTGGTTGCTGCCTGTCGTGCTTGCATTTATTTAAAAAAAATCGTAAAAAATCCATTTATTAACATATGGAGATTAAATTTTCACGACACTGATGCCAAGTAACAGGATATTTGTTTAAAATTGTTCACTATATTTCATATTCGGAAAAATACTCGTCAGTCACTGGGCGCGTTAACCAGCTAGCCAATTTTGATACTGCAGGATGAATGAAAAGGCCACTTAACAAGACAGATCCAGAAATGTGAGGATTTGTCACAACAATCTCCAGTTGATTATGCTGACCTGGAAAACTATTATCAAGCAGCTGCAGGTAAATTTGAGATAGTCAAATGCCAAATAGCGACATATGTTGCTGAACTTGCCAACACCAGTTTATCAGAAACAGAAATAGACGATGTTATGGTTGCTCTGGCGATTTATGAAGACCAAACTCAGGCCATGTTACAGTCTTTCATCAAAATAATTGCCCAGAACAAGGCAACATCAAGAATTTCACCCAATCTAAGTCAAGCTGAAGCTCGACTCCCTCCAAAAAATTTACCCCCCTTTCTCAGGAAAAGACAAGAAAGATTGGGACGAATTTGTATACCTTGTGAATTCAAAATCATCTTTACCCAAGAGAAGTAAATTCTCTTATCTACAAGTTTAATTATCAGGTGAAGCTAAATCAGTAGTATCCTATCTGAGGAAAACTATTGACGGCTATGACCTCACAGTACAGCTTCTCAAGGATAATTATGCTAATTCAGAAGTAAGAATATCAGACTTAGTTCATGAGCTGTTGCATTTAACCTCACCGGAGGTTTCAGCTGATTCACTGCAAGTCATTAAGTTGAAAGTAGAATCCATGATGAAGGCCCTCAGCCGGACAGCCAATACAAACGGGGCTGAGTGGGTCTTAAAAATAATTACCCAGGAGAAAATACGTAGGGACATATTGAGACAAATGAGTACTCACTACAAGAATAGTATTTTATCCTTGAGTGAAATATCTGAGGGTTTACGTTCAGTAATTCATCAACTTTGTACACATGACAAATTAAAACCACCAAGTAAACCTTCAGAAACCAATAATAGTCAACCACAGAGTACAAAAGGTACTCCAAATAAATTTAATCAATCTATTTCCACACCAAAGTGGAACCAAGGTTGTGTGGGCACTTATGCAGTGGGATCCTCCAAGCCTATAGTTACTGTGTCTCCCAAGACCATGACTCCAAAGAGATCTATGGATCCCTTTGCTATGGATCATGTTTGTTCTGCCAAGAGAAACATTCATTGTACCACTGCACCAATTTTCATGATCGTGTCGCCCATGCTGAACGACTCAAAAACTGGCAACATTGCACGAGGTGCCTCAGGAAACACAGCCTCCTCGACTGTGAGACCCAATTATATACCTGTAATAGGTGTAACAAGGGTCAGCATCATGCAGCATTGTGTGGAGACACCAAAATAGTCTCCAAACCCCAAGGTGGAAGATGATATTTGCACCACAGTAGAGTACTGCAAGATGCGACAGAAAATTAGTGCCCTCTTAACAAAGACCAAAAATACGGAGACTTTGCCTACTCCGCAAATTACCATCCAGAATAAGAGGGCCAGGGTCCATACCCATGGGTTGTTTGACCAAGGGTCCCAGAGAACATGTCAGTAAAAAATGGCAGATGATATACAATTAAAGCCTGTAAAACAGATGACCTTAAATATTTAGGGGTTCCTAGCTGATACAGGACCTCAAGTCTACGAAGTTGTACAGTTAGGCTGTTACATCAGTCAAGTACCAGGCATTGTGGTGGACACAATTCCAATTGACCTACATGTTCAAGGTCTGAGAGCTATAGCCAAATTCCTGAGAAGTAGAGGAACAAAATTGGCATATAAAATTGTCTGATCACCTCACCGACATCGGAATCCTTGTATGTGAAGACTGCTACTACTAATTCTTCAATAGCCCTACTAAATATCAGGGTATAAACATGTTAAATTCTGCATGAGGCAAATTACTCACAGGCCCAGTATTAAGCCTGAGAAGACCTATGCCTGCAGACAAATAATACCAATATAAATCTAAATTTATCAGCTGATTATTCAACTCCAGTAGCATTATACTATGGAGGATACAGCTTATTATAACAACAGCAGTTGATCCTGATATCATCATTTAAAACTGAAGATGAGTTAAATGAGGCCTCAGTGGCAAATAAGTAAACAGTAGCCTAAACAAGCTACAAGTCACTGCGACCAATGTCACTGAACCCACAGCAATCTCAGAACCTTACTCGACTTTAATGGTTGACTAGTCAATCCTCTGAATCAACTAACTAAATTAAACCCAATTTGTTAGTCAACTAAACTCCAGCAAATATCCCAGCAAACACAAAACGTATTGAAAGCTTTCATTTGCGGGTTCCAATAGGCGTGCAAATAACTTGTATTGAGAATTGTACAGGAGAGCATTTGAGAAACATTTACTCCAAAATCCAAACATAAGGTTTTATAATATACGGTTTCTCTAAAACTATTTTATTCCTAATGTATTACAAATAGTTTTTACATGTTTAAATATAAAATTTATGGTGTTTTTTGTAAAATTCATTAAAAAATGTGAATGATATTTAATGGCTGTATGAAGCATTCAAAATACATTTAATTATTCTATCACCAGAAAAAATTGGTTTTCAAAATTTTGCTAAAAATTGCTCTTTTAAAACAATTTTACTCCTTATGTATTCCACTAAACACTAAAATCAAATTTATATATAAAATTTATGTATTATTCTCTAAAATCTATATAAATAAAAATGGAAATGTTCGTTTGTTCAAAATCGCTAAGCTCTGAAAGTTCTTGACCGATTGCTTTGAAATTTTTGAAATTTTCACACAATGTTCCATTCGCATTCAGCTAGGTTTTTATATACATACCGCATAGATGACACGTCTGTGACAGTAAAAAAAAAAACATGCTTTTTCTGAAATACTGTGTTTTTCATGTGAGTGAAATCTTTAAAACCTCTTTACCGCTTGCTTTGAAATTTTGACACAACGTTGCATTCGAATAGTCAGGTTTTTTTATATATCTACTATATAACTGAAAACTCACACCCCAGAAGTGACTCGAACCCATACTCCCACAACTGGTATGTACAGGGACGCCTTAATCCGCTTGACCATCACGACCGGACATAAGGAAGTGATAGCCGAGGCTATATGAACCACTTCCCCGCCGGCACTCGGATGGTAATCTTGGGCATAGCATTTTATCAAATCACCTCATTCTTTGGGGCACACGTGAGGAACACAAATGCAAACAAGCCTGAATGGTCCCCAGGACTATATACAACTGAAAACTCACACCCCAGAAGTGACTCGAACCCATACTCCCACAACTGGTATGTACAGGGACGCCTTAATCCGCTTGACCATCACGACCGGACATAAGGAAGTGATAGCCGAGGCTATATGAACCACTTCCCCGCCGGCACTCGGATGGTAATCTTGGGCATAGCATTTTATCAAATCACCTCATTCTTTGGGGCACACGTGAGGAACACAAATGCAAACAAGCCTGAATGGTCCCCAGGACTATATACAACTGAAAACTCACACCCCAGAAGTGACTCGAACCCATACTCCCACAACTGGTATGTACAGGGACGCCTTAATCCGCTTGACCATCACGACCGGACATAAGGAAGTGATAGCCGAGGCTATATGAACCACTTCCCCGCCGGCACTCGGATGGTAATCTTGGGCATAGCATATAGTCCTGGGGACCATTCAGGCTTGTTTGCATTTGTGTTCCTCACGTGTGCCCCAAAGAATGAGGTGATTTGATAAAATGCTATGCCCAAGATTACCATCCGAGTGCCGGCGGGGAAGTGGTTCATATAGCCTCGGCTATCACTTCCTTATGTCCGGTCGTGATGGTCAAGCGGATTAAGGCGTCCCTGTACATACCAGTTGTGGGAGTATGGGTTCGAGTCACTTCTGGGGTGTGAGTTTTCAGTTGTATATAGTCCTGGGGACCATTCAGGCTTGTTTGCATTTGTGTTCCTCACGTGTGCCCCAAAGAATGAGGTGATTTGATAAAATGCTATGCCCAAGATTACCATCCGAGTGCCGGCGGGGAAGTGGTTCATATAGCCTCGGCTATCACTTCCTTATGTCCGGTCGTGATGGTCAAGCGGATTAAGGCGTCCCTGTACATACCAGTTGTGGGAGTATGGGTTCGAGTCACTTCTGGGGTGTGAGTTTTCAGTTGTATATAGTCCTGGGGACCATTCAGGCTTGTTTGCATATCTACTATATACATGCCTCACCTGTGACAGGAAAAAAACATGCTTTTTTTGAAAAACAGCGCCATCTGTTTCGCATAAGAGCAATACACGCTGTAATCTCTGAAAGTTCTTCACCGAAGGCTTTGAAATTTTGACACAACGTTGCATTCGAAAAGACACGTCTCTTTATATACCTACTATATAGATGCCACTCCTGTGACAGGGAAATAAATACATTACGAATTCCATTTCAGTGTTTCCGATTGCTATCATAATTTTGATTTTCATAGATTTCATAGATTTTTTAGTGAATAATTTTGTGTGACATTGTGTTAGAATTCAGCTGTGATGTTTACCATACCATTCAGTTTGTAAGTATAATTATAGATGCCACACCTGTGACAGGTAAAACTATGCTTTCCTTGAAAAACAGCGCCTTGAAAAACAAAAACATACATCTGTTGCATGTATGAGCAACACTCATGCTATACTAGATATGTTACAATTCCATTTCAGTGTTTCTAATTAGACTGATAAATTGAATTTTCAATGATTTTGATTCATTTTCATTTTGATTTAATTATTTTGTGTGAATTGCGTTGGAATTGACGTGTGTTGTTTACCAGACCGTTCATTTCACGAGTATAGTTTATTTTTATATTTTTCATATTTTCATCTCATTTTTTAACTGTTTTTCTTATATTTCAGTGATGGGAATATCAGATCACTTGATGTTCCCAGTTTACTGATGGGAACATCAGACAATTTAGGAAGGTATCAAACGAGGGAGTGGGGAATGGTGGAGATAATGATGGAACGGAAGTGAGAGACGGTGGGGAGGTCGAGGGGACAAGGGAGGGGGTAATAGTGGGGAAGAATGAGGGGACGGGGGAGTTTGGGATGGTGGGAACGAGGGGTATGAGGGAATAGAGAATGGTGGGGAGGTCAAATAGACAGGTGAGTGCGGCATGGTGGGAAGAAATAGGGAATGGTGGAGTCGGGAAGAGTGGGGAGGACGAGGGGACGGTGGAGTGGGGAATGGTTGGGAGGCTGAGGAAACGGGAGAGGGGGGAATGGTGGGGAGGACTGGGGGGCAGGGAAGGTTGCTGGGGCTCAACAACGCACATGTGTTACTGAGCCACAGCAATGCATGGCCGGGTTCTGCTAGTAATTTATATAAATTGTAAATGTTGCTTGATTGATGTGTGAAACATTATTAAAACTTTTTGTTGTTTTATATATTGACGTGTGCTTATTAACTTTCTCAAGTGAACAGTTTATCAAACAAGAAGATTAACATTCGGTGCTGGCAGGTGACAGCTGGGTGTGGGTGCTAGTTGGGTGTGGGTGCTAGTTGGGCGTGGCTGCTAGCTAGATGTGGGTGTAGCTGGGTGTGGGTGCTAGCTGGGTGTGGGTGCTAGTTGGGTGTGGGTGCTAGTTGGGTGTGGCTGCTAGCTACATGTGGGTGTAGCTGGGTGTGGGTGCTAGCTGGGTGTGGGTGCTAGATGGGTGTAGGTGCTAGCTGGGTGTAGGTGCTAGCTGGGTGTGGGTGCTAGCTGGGTGTGGGTGCAAGCTGGGTGTGGGTGCTAGCTGGGTGTGGGTGCTAGCTGGGTGTGGGTGCTAGCTGGGTGTGGGTGTAGCTGGGTGTGAGTGCTAGCTGGGTGTGGGTGCTAGTTGGGTATGAGTGTTAGCTGGGTGTAGGTGCTAGCTGGGTGTGGGTGTAGCTGGGTGTGGGTGCTAGCTGGATGTGGGTGTAGCTGGGTGTGGGTGCTAGCTGGGTGTGGGTGCTAGTTGGGTATGAGTGCTAGCTGGGTGTAGATGCTAGCTGGGTGTGGGTGCTAGCTGGGTGTGGGTGTAGCTGGGTGTGAGTGCTAGCTGGGTGTGGGTGCTAGCTGGGTGTGGGTGCTAGCTAGGTGTGGGTGCTAGCTGGGTGTGGGTGCTAGCTGGGTGTGGGTGTAGCTGGGTGTGGGTGCCAGCTGGATGTGGGTGAAGCTGGATATGGGTGCTAGCTGAGTGTGGGTGCTAGCTAGGTGTGGGTGCTAGCTGGGTGTGGGTGCCAGCTGGGTGTGGGTGCTAGCTGGGTGTGGGTGCTAGCTGGGTGTGGGTGCTAGCTGGGTGTGGGTGCTAGCTGGGTGTGGGTGCTAGCTGGGTGTGGGTGCCAGCTGGGTGTGGGTGCCAGCTGGGTGTGGGTGCCAGCTGGGTGTGGGTGCCAGCTGGGTGTGGGTGAAAGCTGGGTGTGGGTGCTAGCTGGGTGTGGGTGCTAGCTGGGTGTGGGTGCTAGCTGGGTGTGGGTGCTAGCTGGGTGTGGGTGCAAGCTGGGTGTGGGGGCCAGCTGGGTGTGGGTGCTAGCTGGGTGTGGGTGCTAGCTGGGTGTGGGTGGAGGGGGAGGGGTAAGAGAAGGGGGAGGGGCAAGAGAAGGGGGATGAGTGAGGAAGGAGAAGTGGAGGGGAGAAGAGAAGGGGAATGAGGAGGACGAAGGGGAAGAGGAGGGGGAGAGGGAAGAGGGGAAGGGAGGGGGGAGATGGGGAGGGATTGTAAAGGGATCTGTGTGACATCTGGGGCATGTACTGTGTAAGCCTATAGGGGTGCCTAGACGTGTTAGGACGCTGGATTATACAGGCATGTCTTGGTAGAGATAAATATTATGTGTGTTCATTTTCATAAAATACAACAAGAAAAATAAAGAATCAGATAATAATGTTTTATATAACTTTTTCTTTGATTTTACTTTTGAATTAAATTAATATTATAAAGTCACTACTGCAGGTTGGTGGGGCAGCGACGGTTGACGTGGTGAGGGTCCCAAACAGGTGAGGGTCAGTAGTAGAGCTGACCATCGACCAGGTGGTTCAGCGTTTATACCTGTGCATAGTGATATCTTCACCCCCTCCTGCCTGCTCTTCCCCCTCCCCTCTCCCCCTCCTCATCCCCTTCCCTCTCTTACCCCTCCCCTCTTCCCCCTCCTCGTCCCCTTCCATCTCTTACCCCTCCACTTCCCCTTCCTTCTCTTACCCCTCCCTTCTTCCCCTTCTCTTACCCCTCCCTTCTTCCCCTTCCTTCTCTTACCCCTCCACTCTACCCCCTTCCTCTTCCCCTTCCTTCACTTACCCCTCCCCCCTCCACTTCCCCTTTCTTCTCTTACCCCTCCCCTCTTCCCCTTCCACTCTACCCCCTTCCTTCACTTACCCCTTCCCCCTCCTCTTCCCCTTCCTTCTCTTACCCCTACCCTCTCCCCTTCTCTTCTCTTTCCTACTCATTCCCCTTCTCGTACACCTCCCTCCCCTCATTCCCCTTTTTCTCTTACCCCTACCGCCTTCTCTATCCCTTTGTCTTACCCCCTCCCTTCTTCCCCCTCCTCTACTCCTTCCTCCTCATCCCCCTTCTCTTACCTCTCCCCCCCTCCTCTTCCCCTTCGTCCTCTTTCCCCTTCTCTTACCCTTTTCCCATCCTCTTCCTCCTAACTGCTAATATCAAATTATTCATGTAATTCTGAAGACTATCGGTGTTCGTCAGTCCTAAGTAATGGACTTCAACCCATGATTGGCCCCCCCTGGTCCCCCCCCCCCCCCAGGAATTATGTCAGAAAACCGGACACCATTTACCAACAAATTCAATACAATAGGCAGATAATAGTTACTGATTTATATAAACAAATTAACTCATACAAAATGAAGCACAGTGGAAATTGCCTCAGTAGAAAATGGGATATCATTGCCACATGTAGCAATTAGATTCACCAGCTATATTAATGGGAAATCTTCTTAATACCACAGTCTTTGGACTGTAAACATCATAAAAACATTTCCCTTGAATCAACTTAATTATCAGTACCAAAATTGAGTAAATGTAGGCCCTCTAACCACTTTTTGACATCTGGAGAAGAGAGCCAGGTTGCGTGAGGGAGGGAAGGAGGGACAGAGACAGAGTCACAAATAATTATTAACAACAAGTCTCGCTGGGGCAAATCTAGCTCTGATAATTCTCACTTGGACAGCTGTGTTATGGGAGTAAAGTGCTTCCATTATCAAAACACAACTACGTCTACTATCAATAGAGGTGTCTTTTCTAATTCCTATACTATCTACCTTATTGTTAGTCTTAAATATTAAGATTTAGGAATGCCGGTTAGCACACGATCGAGACACAAAACCAAGATAAATATTCCTTGGTCCTGATCTCATAAATGATACCAATATTTCCTCTGATATAGCTGCCATAATTAGGTTCCTACTATTTATTGTAAGTGCCCATTGACAGGTGGAACAGAAGAGGAAGAAGAATTAACACTAGTAACCTAGTACATGGCCAGCCACACCCACAAAGTGTATCGACTGGTTTGTTCATCCATATTCATACTGGTTGACTAGGACAAAATCCGCCATATAAGATAAGGCCTCCCCATTTTAGTTAATAGCATATGTAGTCTAATATTGTAGAGAATGTCTACTAACCAATTATTTATATTGAGGACTACATCAATAAACCATAAATCCCCCAGAATATGTAAGGAAAGTGATTTGTGAGAACTTTAAATCATACAGTCCAATTTAAACATCAAACAGTTTGCTCTCGAAAAATATATTTTAACGTAAAATATAAATAGCTATATAAATTATTATAAATTAAATAAATATAAATCTCACAGGTCAATTCCCTACAGAATGAACTAAACATTCATTATGGAATGAATTTAACATTTATTATGGAATGAACTAAACATTCATCATGGAATAAACTAAACATTCATCATAGAATGAACTAAACATTCATCATAGGATGAACAAAACATTCATCATGGAATCAACTTAACATTCATTATGGAATGAACTAAACATTCATTATGGAATGAACTTAACATTCATCATGAAATGAACTAAACATTCATCATGGAATGAACTAAACATTCATCATATACTGAACTAGACATTCATCATATACTGAACTAGACATTCATCATATATATGAACTAAACATTTATCATTGGTACATTGGGTTCTTACGTCTAGCAAGCCTTAAAATATGTAACAATTTATATTTTAAATAATTTGACATTCCTATCAACTGCCTAAACCTTCGTAATTCCTAAGTTTTTGACGTGTTGTGGAAGAGTTTTAGTAGACTTAATATAATTTTGATCACAGCTACTGGTTCCCTGAATGTCAGTAATCTAATTACTTTAATAATTTTGCTATCACACGTACCTAAGCTTATTACTTAGAAAATTCATTACAAAAAGAATGTAATTTATATTTCAAAATCCCCGTTTTTTAGATGTATCTATATATTCAAGATGGAATGTCTTTCTGTATGTCCGAGGCTGGGGGCCAGACGAAATGGGATAGCACCAAACTTTACAATGTGATTTATGATTGAATAGCAAGTGGTCTTGGGTGGCTGGGGTCGATCTCAGTGCCACTTTTTAAGAATGATTGGTTCCTAATAGGACTAGTGAAGGCTCCTATGAAGCCTGATATGTGAGTTTGATACTCCATAAACCGCTAACAATGGATTTTTCAGCTGTTATCGGCGGTGAATCAACGTTGATAAAGTTTACTGAAGGTCGATAATGTTGATTCAATATCGATTTAACATTACCCGAGCAAGTTTTGCCCCTAGGAGAGAGAACGGGTGGGAAGTAAAGAGAATGGTATGAAGGAATGGTATATCAGGAGAGAAAATAGTAGAGAGGAAGGGAGAGAAAATAGTATAGAAGACGGGAGATAAGAATAATAGAAAAGGAGGGAGAGAGAATAATTAAGGAGGAACAAGAGAGAATGTGTATTTGCGAGATAGGGAGGAAAACCAATGTAATGGAGGGAGGGAGAGAGAGAATAAGGAGGAGAGAGAGAGAACAGGCAGGAGAAAGAAAATGAAATAGAAAGAATGGAAGGGGGGGAAAGATAATGGGAAGAAGGAAAGTGAATAAGAGAGAGAATAGATGGGAGGGAGGCTGAGAGAACAGGATGGAGGGAAAATGGCAAAAAGGCTCTTTGGTTCTGCTTCTCAACTGTCAATAAATTGGTTTACAGATTCTTGAGCCTATTGTGCTCTATTAAATCTACATTTGAAACTCTGTATGGAGACTGCCTCCACCGCATCACTGCCTAATGAATTCCATTTGCTCCCTGACACTGAAAAAGTTCTTTCTAATGTCTCTGTAGCTCATTTGGGAATTATGTTTCCACCTGTGTCCCCTTATTCGTGTTCCACCCATGGTAAATAGTAAGTCTTTGTACACTCTATAAATTCGTCACATAATTTTTTTTGGTGTTGCTCATGTTTTTTCATACTCTTCAGTCTTCTAGGGATATGAGGTTTAGCTCCTGTAGCCTTTTCTCGTAGCTGATACCTCTCAGTTCTGGGATTAGTCTGGTGGCATATCTTTGAATCTTTACTAACTGTCTTGTGTTTAACTAGGTATGGACTCCAGGCAGGAGCTATATACTCCAGGATTGAACTGACATAAGTGGTAAACAAGGTTCTGAATGATTCCTTCCTCAGGTTTCTGAAGGCAGTTCTTATGTTGGCCAATCTAGCATAAGCCGCTGATGATATCCTTTTGATGTGGGCTTTTGGGGACAGGATCGGTGTTATTTCAACCCCCAGATCTTTCTCTGTATTGAACTCTTACAGGATTTCACCTCCCAGAAGGTGTTTTGAGTTCGGCCTCCTGCTCTCTTCACCTAATTTCATTATGTTACACTTTCCTGAGTTAAACTTTAATAGCTGTTTTCTAGACCATTCCTCCAGTTTGTCCAGGTCATCCTGTAGTCTGTCTATCTTCATCTGTGTTGATTCTTCTTATAATTTTTGCATCATCAGCAAACATTGAGATGAATGAGTCTGTACCCTTTGGAAGACCGTTTACATATATCATAAACAGGATGGGTACAGAGCCCTGTGGGACTCAGTGACCTCTCGTCTCTCTGATGTGTTTTTTTACTTTTGAAACAGTAAAAGAGACATCAGAATGCTGTTACTTTTGTAACACCCTCTTATGTAACAGTAAGAGGCATCAGAGACTTTTACTTTTGTGCAGATGAGGAGTCACAATAACGTGGATGAAAAATGTTGACCAAACCACACACTAGAAAGTGAAGGGACGACGACGTTTCGATCCGTCCTGGACCATTCTCAAGTCGATTGTGATGAGGAAAGGTTGTTGTTGTTGTTATAGATTCAGCTACTGGAAATAAAAACGTTACAGGTAGCACGGGCTATGGTGAGCCCATAATGAACTTACCCGGCACAGGAGCGGGGCTGGAACTGAGGGAAGGAGGCGAAGAACAATAAATATGCAAAAGAGAGATGAGGAGAAGAAAATCTTAGAGAAAGAAAGAGCAAGGCAAAAAGGTAAAAAAGGTAAGGTGTAATAAAGGGGATAGTTATAGGAATAAGAACATGAGAACAAAGGTAACTGCAGAAGGCCTATTGGCCCATACGAGGCAGCTCCTATTTATAACCACCCAATAAGAAGGGGAAAGTAATTGGAATAAGAAGGGGATAGTAATAGGAATAAGTAAGGGATCGTAAGAGAAAACAAAGGAAAGAAAAAGAAAGACGGAAAGAGAAAGAAAGACCAGTTAGGTCACTTTTGTTGGAAACGTTTTACTTTTGTAACAGCCTCTTATGGGGTACTGTGTCAAAGGCTTTCAAATTTGACTTCCCTTATGTTTGACTCATTCAAGGTGAATACGAGGTCAAGTCCAGCTGAATACTCATTGCCTCTCATTCTTCTGGGTCCCTTGACTTGTTGGCTCAGAAAGGTTCTTGCTGCTATGTCTAAGAGTTTAGCTCTCCATGAATCTGCACCTCTATGTGGTTCTGCATTCTCCAAGTCTATCTTTCCAAGGTTGAAATCGCCCATGATTAAGAGTCTGTATCCATTTTTTGCAGGCAACTGATGCTGCTCACTCTTTTATACTGATGGTTGCCATGTACTTTCTTTCGAACTCCTGTTTGGGTCTTCTGTCATATAACGGAGGGTTATAAATGACTGCTTCTATTATCTAATGGGTCTCCCATTGTCAAAGTTCCTGTTATGTAGTCTGATTCCTTCTCAACCTGGATATGTCAGATATTCAGGGCCCAGGATATCTCTTTCTTCAAAACTCCATTCCTTTCTTATCAGCAGAGCGCCACTCCTCTTCCTCCTCCTCTCCCTCCCTTTCTTCCTATATAGTAATCCTGCATAAGTACTGCATTTGGTATGATGGCCGACAATTTCGTTTCTGTGAGCCCTATTACATCTGAGGTTTTCTTATTGCACCCTTTCGGCCAGTTCACTGGCTTTATTTGTAATCCCATCGATGTTTGAGTACTTTACCTTTAAGATCCCTTTACTATATATCCATTATCTCCCACCCTCCCCACTGGTGTAGGAAGTTGTTCCTTGGGCAGAGCTGTTTGGGTAGAGCTAGGTGGGTATGATGTTCACTACTCTCCACAGGATGGGTATTGGGCCCATTACTGCCCACAGGATAGGTATGGGGTCCACTACTCCCTACACGATGGGTATGGGGTCCACTACTGCCTACAGGATGGGTGGGGGGGTCCACTACTGCCCACGGGATGGGTATGGGGGCTCACTGTGGGAAAATCTGACTCAGAATATCAATAATAATAATAATAAATTTCAATAACTTCGAAGGACCACCCTTTATATAAAAGGGAAATAAAATATGTAAATAAATTGGAAATAAATCATAGAACCAGTGCCTATAGATCTCTTGTATAATAAATCGTGAAATATTAAAGCAATAAATGGACTGTAGAATGAAATGAAATATTAAGCAGACTTACCCCACAAACTTTGGGGGTTAATTAAAATAAGAAGTGAATATACTTCAACTACAAATATTGTGACATTAATATATCACACGGTAAAGAATATATACGGAATATTAGATCTTGTATTGAAGATCATCAAATAAATGAATAATAATATTCCACTAAACTACAAGAAAGAATGAGCAGCTTAGCTGTATGGAGCAATTGTAGCATGCGTCTGGCAAGAATCGTCATTGAAACTTGTTGCATCAAGATATCTGTTGGGAAGAAAGCTTACTCTCTATTTATTGATTGGTTTAATTAAAAGATTAATTTAAATTAATCGAATGACTACCCTATTTTTACTGAAAAGGGAAACAGATAAAGGAATCGTAGATGAGGACTGAAATACCACTGCCTATGGATAATGGAACTATTAAGAGTTATTCTTCATATCTTAATGGACTGTACATTAAATTAATATTCGAAAATAAACTTTCCTTCCTTCACAAAAGGGGGGGTTAATGAGGACTGAAATACCACTGCCTATGGAAAATGGAACTATTAAGAGTTATTCTTCAAATCTTAATGGACTGTATATTAAATTAATATTCGAAAATAAACTTTCCTTCCTTCACAAAAGGGGGGGTTAATACCAGAAGTAAAATACTTCCAGTACGTTTCATCGAGACTGGTTCTTCCTCGAATAAAATTAGTAATTCTTACTAAGGTATATACAAATAAACATTAAATAAATTGGTTAGTAACAAGAATATTATATGATGGTTAAATAAGAAATCATTCTCATTTAAATTTCATGAGGCTATCAAATTGTACTCAAATCATATAAACGAAATATTCTTGACTAGTGATTAATCATCAATGTCACTTAATGAAAGGAAAATAACTAGAAAAGGATTCAGCTGCTTAGCTGTGACAGTGAACGGAGAGGTAGAGGTGTGATGGCGTCGTCTGATACTTGCTGCAACACGTGTGCCCGAGCGTGGCGTAGGAAGGAGAGAGGACCACGACCGCTTTCAACACAAGCTGAAATTCCAATTAAATGTACCAATTGTTTACACCAAATATACTGTGTCATCACTATTCAATAGAAGGAATAGAATTAATTCCTTGTGGACCTAATTGTTGTTTGGGGAGGTCATGCGGCGTAACGATGGGCAGTGCACAGTAAAAATTATACAGAGATCTCATAATATAAATAATACTAGAGCACTTAACCTGCTGGTTGTCCACCGAAGCAATCCTTAGATCGCTACTGGAGCAATTGCACGCTCCTAGGCCGATTAATTGCAAAGGCCTATCGTAGAATTGATGGAAATTCGACTCTCCATGGACGCACATTGTACTTTGATGGCGTCACACTCTCCAGTCCAAGCGCAAGTGGCTTCTCCACGCCTCCTTCCTTCAACCCTCCTCGCGCATTCCCAATAGAATTTGATAATGGGTAGAAGACTCTTTTGCGTAAAACTTTATGTAATGCGTTAATGAGAACAGGGTTGCAATTGTAGGGAATTAAATAATATCTATATTCTCGTTAAAAGGTGTTAATCGAGAAATGGAGAGAATTTCTATTTCCTCCATAGCGTTCGTATGTAACAGATAAAACTGTTATTTAGTGATAATCTTAGTTAATAACTCTCGGTTGTTGGATCATTAGGAGTTATATTATCCGTAGTTATTTATCGTACAGAATACTGATAAAATTAGAGAACCATATTCAATTCTCTATCATACTGGTAATAAATATGTTTAGATAGACATTATCTGATTCAATCCTGCCTCTCGATGTCGTGAGAATTTCAGTAATAAATGTTCAGATAAAGAAATATTAATTTACGTTACACAAAGTTAGTAGAGTTATTAGTTACTGTACTTAGCATACAATAGCGATGTATTAGTGTTGGAAATTTCCAACATTACTCCGGGGGGGGGGGGGGGGGAACTCGGGTCGCAGTTCAATGTTGAGTACTGACGTACCTATCCTAAAGTTAATTTAATGTTAGTATGTTAGTACGTTAGTACACACATAACGGATGTCCCGTATTTGTCAAGGACAGATAAGACTCTTAAGTCTTATAAAGGAAATAAAAGTTAAATGTAAAACATTCAATGTTAAATCATCCAAAGTTAATACCTACTAAAGCTTACAATATACTCAATGACTGGTGCCGCGATGACGTATAAAGGTTATGTTACTAAGCCTTAAAGTTTTGTAAACTCATAGATTCTCTAGATGGAATAATGGTATAGTTGATAGCCTATACAAACAAATTAATGATTAAATCATACAATTCAAGGAAACTGAAAATCCACCGTGAGGTGAATGTCCTGAGTCATTGTGACTTGTAACTGATTTGTTACGAGACATCATCACACGGTATCATCATGACTACCCAAAATTAGATGGTAAATTATTTGCTCTTAGTCAGAGCTATAATAGGCTTGTAGTTTCCGTTTACATTGTTGAGCAGTGGCTCTAAGTGGGCGTGTGCTCGGTGGATCAGAATTGTTGTCCTCGGAAACTGTAGGTGAAGTTGGTTCTGTTAAACACTCTTGTTCTGCTAATTCGAGAGGTACCAAATTCTCTAATGTTTTTAGGGTAGTAGTGCCTCGGCACAACACCCGTACTACTCTCAGGATGTCTTGGTGATCTGGGTGAATTGAGACAATCTTGCCTATAGGCCATTCTGACCTGGGTCCATCACTGTCAATCAACACTAGATCTCCTGGTTTGAGTTGAACCTTATTATAGGGGCTCGAAGCTCCATAGTGGTACTCTCGTAGAGCTGTGAGGTACTCTCGAGTTCACACCTCATTCCACCTTTCAATTACTCTCGAGAGATGTTGGTAACTTTTCACCAAATCACTCCTAGTCACATGGGAAGGGTCAACGGGATCCTCTTCTGCCAAAGGTATCAGAGGGTTCAGCAGGCCTCCATGTATTAAATGTGAGGGACTCAGGGGTTCTCTCTGTGAGTAGTCATCTGATAGGGAAGTTAAGGGGCGGTTGTTGACTCGCGCCTCAATTTCTACAACGAGTGTTTGTAGTTCAGAGAAACTAATTTTCTGTCGATGCAAGGTTTTCCTTAAACATTCCTTGACAGTCCCTATCATACGTTCGTAGAACCCACCTTGCCATGGGGCTCTGGGAGCTATAAATATCCAGTGGCATTGTCGTCTCTGCATGACAGACTGCACTTCTGGATGATTCCATATCTCTCGTAGGCAGGCATCTCCTGCCACAAAATTTGAACCATTATCGGATATCATTAGTTTGGGACAGGATCTGCGATCTGCAAATCTACGAAAAGCTTGGATGAAAGCTTCGGCACTCATGTCAGAAGTCACTTCTAGATGTACGCCTCGTGTGGTTGCACACGTGAAGAGGCAAATATAAGCCTTCACTGGTACCTTATCTAGAGTGCCAGTGAGAAGTAAAGCTCCTGTGTAATCGACACCAGTGGTCTCAAAGGGACGAAGATGGACTACTCTCTCCTTAGGGAGTGGTGGAGGTCCTGGGTAAGGACACACTCGAGCGTCGTATCTTTTGCAGATTACACAGGACTTAATGAGTGATTTGACAGTTTGATGACCTTGGGGAAGCCAATATTTCTGTCTCAAGTCGGTGAGAGTGTCCAACACTCCACCATGTAAAGTATTATATTGATGATGGTGCAAAACTAGAAGTTTCGTAATAATGTGGTGACGTGGTAGAAGGATCGGATTCTTTGTATCCAAATCAATTTCTGCATGAAGCAGACGTCCTCCACACCTTAATAGATTATGAGTGTTGATATCATACCAGATAATCTAGAGACTTGGTTAATTTATCTAGAAGATTTTCATATTCACTTCCATACGTCTCTTGTTGTGCACGTTTGATCCAGTAGAGGATAGGATTGGGAAACTTATGCCTGATTCCTATCTTAGCAAGAAAGTCAAACACATCTGCTGTCACTCTTAATAACTTACTCAAGTTAGAATAATTGTGAGGATTAATAGCTGAGGTTCGGTGAGGTTCTGGGTCTTTCATGGGAATAGTGATACTGGTCACTATGACTTGTGGTTTCTGTTTGGGCCTCTGACCACTAACAAGCCATGAAGACTTGATTAGCTGTTTTAATATTAAGCCTCTTGATAGGTAATCTGCAGGATTGTCCTTGGTGGGGACATGAATGAATTTGTATCCCGCAGATAATTCATGAATTTCCCTAAAACGATTGCTAACGTAGGGAATTTTATTGTTATTATTTCTTACCCATTGTAAGACTGCCTCATTGTCTGACCACACTACGATTTCACCAAAGTTAATATTGTTGAGTGTCTTGGTCAGGCAATGAGCCAATCGTACTCCCACCAGCAATGCAGTCAACTCCATTTGAGGTAAAGATCTTGATGCTCCCATCAAGAGCATCTCTTGCTTTGGATGTGAGTAAAAAATGATTGTTCATTATTGACTAAGTAGGCTGCAGCGCCATACGCTTTGCCAGAAGCGTCGCAAAAGACGTGCAAATTTGTGGGTAAGTTTGTCCTGAAGCATTACGAGGAAATTTCAAAACACCTAATTGATTGAAATCCGTTGTGAGTATTTGCCATTTGTCCTGCAACTCAATTGGCAACGGATCATCCCATCCCATATATTTCTGCCAGCATTCCTGCATGAGGAGTTTGCCCCTTATTAAAATAGGACTAAGTAAGCCCAAAGGGTCAAATGGTTGACTGACATACGAGAGTAATTTTCTCATGGTAAGGGTTGAATTATTGGTTTGTACTGACTTGACATTCATCTCGTCGGTAACTGTGTTCCATTCCACGCCCAGAACTTTTAATTGATTAGGTACCTGATAACCCGGAAATTCTTTCTCGATTATCTGGTTTAATGATTTGTTGTTTGAGGCCCATGATTGTTGTGGCATATTGCAACTCACGGTTAGTCTCATGGTAGATTTCTACCAATTTGGATTTGTCATTAGTAGTTCCCTGGAAATTATCGACATACAAGTTGTCACTAATCTCTGTTTTATAAGGGCTGTCTGACTTCTTCAAATGTGTATCTAATGTGGCTTGAAGTAGAAATGGGGAAGAAGTCACACCGAATAGCACAGAGGCTAACCTGGAGGTTACGACATCACTGTCGGGATCCAGTGGGTCCTTAATCCAAAGAAATTTGGTGTAATAACGATCCTCCTCTTGTAAGCCTACTCTAAGGAAAGCTTTACTGATATCAGCAGTATAAGCGGAAATATCAGTACGGAATCGTAACAATACGTCGTGTAACCTTTGTGTCAGGCTAGGTCCCGTTTGGAGACATTCATTCAAGGACATGCTGTTTGCCTTCACTTTGGCACTATAGTTGAAAACGATACGTACTGGTGTCGTCAATGAATCTTTCACCACAGCGTGATGGGGTAAATAGTGACCTGTTTTTCGGTCATCATTATCAACAACTTCGACAAATTTAGTGTGGAGTTGTTGTTGAATTAATTGATGATACATGTTCAATTTATCTGGCTGTTTCTTCACCTGTATTAATTGAGACTGTAATTGAGAGGCTGCCATGTGATAATTAACTGAAAGTTGTGGATGGTTATCTTGAGATGATTTCGGGGCTTTAGTGTCCCCGCGGCCCGGTCCTCGACCAGGCCTTCACCCCCAGGAAGCAGCCCGTGACAGCTGGCTAACACCCAGGTACCTATTTTACTGCTAGGTAACAGGGGCATAGGGTGAAAGAAACTCTGCCCATTGTTTCTCGCCGGCGCCAGGGATCGAACCCAGGACCACAGGATCACAAGTCCAGCGTTCTGTCCGTTCGGCCGACCGGCTCCCCAGGATGATTCAACTTCGATGGCAGTCTCACCCAGTATTGTTTGTCTTTATAGACAACTGTGTCCAGATATTGCTGGTAAGCCCACGTATCAACAGGGCTTGGTTTATCAGGGACAATACTTAAAGTGTCTAAATCCCACAGACGAAATACAGGTGGAACAGATTCTTTATCTTCAGATATTTCTCTGAAATGTAGGGGTGACTGTTCCAAGCCTAGTCACGCCACTATTGAATTGTTAGTTTGTTGGTTGGTTGACGCAGTTTTTTGTTGGAAAAGCACCGGTCCATTAAGCAATTTGCCTCCAGCAGATGACAACAAATTCATTCCGTGTTGTCTGGTGCATCCTGTTATAAATTTGTAATAATAGTCAGCGCCTATTAAGATACCAACGTCTGTTAGGCAGTCAGAATATATTTTGTGATCAGCTAGCCTCATGCGGTTACGTCTGAGATATCTCGCAGTGCGAGCTAGTCCTGTGACCTGCAGGTCTGAAGGAAGTTTATCTACTACCACCGCTTGTATTAGACTAGTGGAAGATCCAAGTCTCACCAACACCTTGACTACTTGGTATTCACGAGGTCCATTATTAGTCAAGAACCCAGAGATATTCAGTTTCACAGTTTTGGCAGGTTTTAATTTCAACTGCTCGACTAATTGTTGTGTGATGAAAGTTTTCTGTGATCCTTGATCAAAGAGACCTCTAGTGTTAACTCTAGACTTCCTATTAATTAGTTTGAGTTGAGCTGTAGGCAGAGTAGTATTATTGCCTGACTCAGTAGCAAGTACATTTATTTCTTGGTGTACCTTGCAATATTGTAATGTGGTAGAATTCATAGAATCTTCCCTAGGTGTCACAGATTGTGAAGAAGTTTTTCTACATAAGGCATAATGATGCACATCTTTGTTGCATCTACTGCACAACCATAGATGTACTACACATTTACTGGGATCATGAGAACCCATGCACTTGGTGCATCTGTGTAATTCTTGTAGCCGTTTAATCCTGGTATTAAAGTTAGGATAAACATTGCATTTGTAGGTGACATGTTCTTGTTCACAGAACAGACACTTTCTCTCTCTTGTTGAGTTTGTCCTTTTAGTAGACACTTCGGTCGCAACATCAGAAGGAGATACTGAATAAATACCTACACTACCACTCCTTTTCCCAGTGGATGGAGCAGTCTTAGGTTTGAATTTATTTGACTTATTCAAAGTCGATTTGGGGGTGACTGAGTTGTCAAGGTTAGGTTGTTTAGACTCAGGTTTAATCTTATCATGAGTTTTCAACCTGTTAAACGTTATTCTCAGTCCCTCAAACATTTGCTCGAGAGTGAGAAACTCGGTTTTATAGTGCGAGCAGATTACTGCTAAAATATTTCGAGGTAATTTCCTCTGTAAAAGTAACTTAATTGACCATTCTGAGGCTGGTACATTAACTTTAGTACCTAAGGCCTTCAATAGAGACTCTACTTCTAGCCTGAAGCTTTGAAGTGAGTCTGGTCGGTTACTTGGTGCATTCAGATCCAGTAACTGGTAATATAGGTTAGCTATACTCAACTCCTTGTTGCAATAGTTCAACTTTAGTAGTTTTATAGCTTCCTCATAATTGCTCTCAGTGGTTATTTATGACCTTTATAGGTTATTTAGGATTATTTATTTAGGATTTTTAGGATTATTTTATTATTATTTTAGAATTATTTTATTATTATTTTAGAATTATTTTATTATTATTTTAGAATTATTTTATAGGGTTATTTAGGATTATTTTAGGTTATTTAGGACCTAGGTTATTTATGACCTTTTTAGCCTCCCCCCTTTGAGAAGACTGATTAGGTAAGAGAATTAAGAAACTTTGTCAAGAGAAGATTTTTTGTGTATATGAACTTCAAATGAAGTCCAAAATGTGTCCCAATTTTCTTCATCCAGCCCTGCAAATGTAGGTAAATCTAAAGTAGGCAGACGAACCTCAGGTAATTGATTACTGGATTGAGGCATAGTATTATTTTCATTGGATTTATGTTGATTTACTATATTGGATAGTACATTAAGTTTATCTTGAGTCTCATCTTCATACTGAGAAACTTCTGCTAGAGTTTGATCTATTTCATCAGGATCAGTTTCAGCTGCATTCAGTATGTTTAGATAAGACTGGATTGTAGATCTGACTTGATCAAATTTGAGATCAGCTACTCTCAATGATGTTTCTAATTGATGGTAATCAATGGGAGTTGCTTTAGACAAAGTATCAGACTTATTAATTAGTCTGGTTAAATGACATTTAAGGCCAATATAGGTTCTACTTAACTGTTCAGTAGCCATGGTGGCTTGTCCAAGTTTCATAGTACTTGAATAAGTATTGCTAATGTATCTTGGGTACTTGCTCATTAGTCGACAAGTAAATTGAATATAACCTAAATTAATCTGGCTAAATTGTACTCTTCCTCACTCGAGGTTAAATGTACCTACCTAACAATAAGTAGCTAAGGATTTTGAGCAATGTTTGAATGTCACCATTAAACTTTCTTCTGGCTAGCTCTTCATTATCACCATTAGATGTAATAGTGATCATTCAGCAGCACTCAAAATTCATACACACAAATAATTAATACACAAAATAATTAATGTATATACTCTAATCAGAGTTACTATAAAGTTTGAATCCCACCCTAGGTAGGGTCAGCACAAGAATGAATAATGTAAGCACTACTGACTAGTCCAAGACTAGTTGAAAAGGTTTCTACTAAAGAAAGTTTAGTAACTTTACTAATTACTAGTCTGCATTTGTGCAAAACTCAGCACAATCACAGCCTAAATTCCTACCTAATAAAGATTGGCATAAATAATTTATGGTGCAATAATATGAATATATAGTTGTGCTGTGTTTTTTTTTATTTTATAGTTTATATAAATGTGCACTTGCACACACAGGTGAAAATACAAATATATACAGTTAATTTTGGCTTGCTAGCCACAGCCTTTTATGGTGGTTGATTGTGTTGACTAACTTGTCAACTACATGTGACCTAGACTCACCTGACAGGTGTACACCATCTCTTGCCAGGTTTTGCTTGTATGGTCTGGCTGTAAATTGAATGTAAGTTATGAGCTGTTGCTCCTGGTGACCTGAAGATTCTTACTTCCGTTTGAGGTATAGGTCTGAGTGTTGTGGGTAATTGACTGTGTCCCACTAGTGCTACTTTATACATGTGGTATAAGCAGCAAATAAATTGGTGTGTATTAGGCTGACCTATTTGGTACTCTGCCGGTAGCCACAATTAATAAAATGTGGTTAGCCTAGATTACTACACACAGTAATTAGTTATGATTATGGTATTAATTGTAATACATCCGGTTCGAAGAACTATATTTTTGTGTTGGGAAGAAAGCTTACTCTCTATTTATTGATTGATGTTTAATTAATAGGTTAATTTAAATTAATCAAAGGACCACCCTATTTTTACTGAAAAAGGAAACATAAAGGAATCGTAGATGAGGACTGAAATACCAATGCCTATGGATAATGGAACTATTAAGAGTTATTCTTTAAATCTTAATGGACTGTATATTAAATTATTGTTCGAAAATAAACTTTCCTTCCTTCACAAAATGGGGGCTTAATGCCAGAAGTAAAATACTCCCAGTAGGCTTCATCGAGGCTGGTTCTTCCTAGAATAAAATTAGTAATTCTTACTAAGTTATATACAAATAAACATTAAATAAATTGGTTAGTAACAAGAATATTATATGATGGTTAAATAAGAAATCATTCTCATTTAAATTTCATGAGGCTATCAAATTGTACTAGATGTCTCAAATCATATATTCTTGACTGGTGATTAATCATCAACGTCTTTTAATGAAAGGAAAATAACTGGAAAAGGATTCAGCTGCTTAGCTGTGACAGTGAACGGAGAGGTAGAGGTGTGATGGCGTCGTCTGATACTTGCTGCAACACGTGTGCCCGAGCGTGGCGTAGGAAAGTGAGAGGACCATGGCCGCTTTCAACACAAGCTGAAATTCCAATTATATGTACCAATTGTTTACACCAAATATACTGTGTCATCACTATTCAATAGAAGGAATAGAATTAATTCCTTGTGGACGTACTTGTTGTTTGTGGAGGTCATGCGGCATAACGATGGGCAGTGCACAGTAAAAATTATTCAGAGATCTCATAATATAAATAATACTAGAGTACTTAACCTGCTGGTTGTCCACCGAAGCAATCCTTAGATCGCTACTGGAGCAATTGCACGCTCCTAGGCCGATTAATTGCAAGGGCCTAACGTAGAATTGATGGAAATTCGACTCTCCCTGGACGCACATTGTACTTTGATGGCGTCACACTCTCCAGTCCAAGCGCAAGTGGCGTCTCCACGCCTCCTTCCCTCAACCCTCCTCACGCATTCGCAATAGAATTTAATAACAGGTAGAAGATTCTTTTTGCGTAATAACTTTACGTAATGCGTTAATGAGAAGAGGGTTGCAATTGTAGGGAATTAAATAATATCTATATTCTCGTTAAATGATGTTAATCGAGAAATGGAGAGAATTTCTATTTCCTCCATAGCGTTCGTATGTAACAGATAAAACTGTTATTTAGTGATAATCTTAGTTAACAACTCTCGGTTGTTGGATCATTAGGAGTTATATTATTCGTAGTTATTTATCGTACGGAATACTGATAAAATTAGAGAACCGTATTCAATTCTCTAACACGTTAGCAATAAATATGTTTAGATAGACATTCTCTGATGCAATTCTGCCTCTCATTGTCGTGAGAATTTCAGTAATAAATGCTCAGATAAAGAAATATTAATTTATGTTAGCACAACAGTTAGTAGAGTTAATAGTTACTGTACTTAGTATACAATAGTGATGTATTAGTGTTGGAAATTTCCAACAATATCCTTGGAACACGTGACCGAGGCAGAAGCTTATCTTTTTTCTTGCCAATAAGACACAGGCTGAAATAAGACACAGGTATAATATCTAAAAAGATATTATACCACACATATTTCTAGATGGAATGTGAGAGAGCGCTATGAAATAAATCTTACTTGCTATTTTTAGTTGTCGTTCAGCATGATGACAAACGTCCTATCTGATATTGAATAGTGATCACAAACAATAAAAGTAAATAGGAACTTAAGGTCTGCCAATATCTGAGAAATGATGAAGCTACTCCGTCACTCTGACATCAGCAATAGCAAAGATGATGCAAATACAAGGCAGCAATTATAGCAAGCTTCTAGACACTCTGTCTCTCTCAGAACAAAGGCTGAATCGGATCGGAGGATATAACAACTATAATTTGCCCAACTATGCGAGATAATACAGACAAGGTTTATCATGAGAGAGATCATATTAATACGATTCTCATGGTGTGACAATTAATATGAAACGAAGTTCACATAGACGAAAAGGTTATATGGGGAATTCTTTCCTCCATGAATCCCTTTGATAACAGTTTGTAACTGTACAAAATGATCTCATCAGATAACGCTATATCACTTGATCTGATAGAACTGATGCAAACCTATACGTAATGATTTCACTATTAGGATCACTAGGATCCTTTACCCAGAGACATTTTGTAAAATCACGGTCTTCCTCTTGCAAACCTACTCTCAAAAAGGCTTTACTGATATCAGCCATATAAGCGTAAATTCCTGAGCTAAACCGCAATAGTACATCTCGGAATCATTGATTTAGACTGGACCCAGTTTGTTGGCAATCATTAAAGGACACACTATCTACCTTTACTTTGGCGCTACAGTTGAACACAATTCTAATAGGTGTCGTAAATGAGTCTTTCAAGATTGCGTGGTGAGGCAAAGAATGTCCTAATTTATTATTATCTTGTTCAACAACTTCCATAAATTTATTAGCAAGTTATTGCTGTATCAATTCGTGACACAGTCATTGTTTGTCAGGTTGTTTGTGGAACTTAACTATCTGTGATTTCAATTGTGTGAATGCCATGAAATAATTTACAGGGAGCTGTGGGTGATTCAGCTTCCATGGCACTTTAACCCAATATTGATTATCTTGATAGATAACCAAGTTGAGGTACTGCTGGGAAGTCCAGGTGTCATCTGGACTTGGTTATTCGGGGACGATACCTAAGGTGTCTAAATCCCATAATTTGTACACAGGGGGATCAGAATCATCCTCAGCTAGTTGTAGTGGTAACTGTTCTAACCCTAGTCACGCTACTATGATTGAATTATTATGTTGGTTAATTGTGGGTGTAGATTTTTGCTGGGTTAGCACCGGTGCTGCGAGTAATTTTACTCCAACTGACAGCAACAAGTTCATTCCCCATTGCTTGGTGCATCCAGTAATAAACCTATGATAATAATTAGCCCCTACAAGAATACCCACGTCGGTGAGGCTATCAAAATTTATCTTATAATGAGCTAGCTTCATGCCGCTGCGTTTAAGAAGTTTAACTATATTTCCAAGACCTGATACATGTAGATCAGATGGAATCTTGTTAACGACGATGGCTTGTATTGGGATAGTAAAGCTTCCTAGACGTACCAAAATTCTTACAGCTTGGTAATCACGAGGACCACTATTGGTCAAGCATCCTGAAATATTCAGTTTCACTTGATTTTAAGTTTTCAGTTTTAACTGATCAACTAGTTTTTGAGTAATGAAGGTCTTTTGAGAACCTTGGTCGAAGAGACCATGAGTGGAGAATCTAGACTTCTTGTTAATTAATTTAAGTTGAGCTGTAGGTAATGTGGTGCTATTACTTGATTCTGTAGCAAGTATATTTACCTCCTGATGTACTTTGCAATATTGTAAAGAGGTAGAGTTGCTTGAATCTTTATGAGTATTCGTTGATCTTGGTGGGATATCTCCACATAAGGTATAATGGTGTCGACCTTTGTGGCACTTATTGCACTCACATAGGGCAACTGTACAGCTATCAGGGTCATGAGAACCCATGCATTTTGTGCATCTGTGCAATTCTTGTAGAAGTTTAATCCTGGAATTTACGGTCTGAGTATGTACTGCACTTGTAAGTGAGGTGTTCCTTGTTGCAGAACAAACATGTTCTCTCTCCTGTAGGATTAATCGTCTTAGCAGGCGTATTAACTACAGTCTCGGAGGGAGTAACAGAATAAGTACCAATGTTACTACTCTTACCTCTTACAGTGGGAGTAGTTAATTTAGATTTGTATTTATTAGACTTAACTGAAGTCAATTTTGTTTTCACTGAATTCTCAGTATTAGGCTGCTTGGGTTCAGATTTAATCTTATCATGAGCCTAGAGCCTATTGACAGCGATTCTCAGTTACTCAAATATCTGATCAAGAGAGAGAATCTCTGTCTTGTAATGAGAGCAGATTTCTGCTAATATATTACGAGGAAGTTTCCTCTGAAGGAGTAATTTAAGTAACCATTCGGAAGCTGATGCATTCAATTTAGTACCTAATGCTTTTCCGAGAGACTCTACTTCTAACCTGAAGTTCTAAAGGGAGTCAGGTCTGTTACTGGGTGAACATATGTCTACTAATTGATAGTATAAATTACCTATCCTCAATTCTTTGTTGTAGTAATTAACTTCCAACAATTGTATAGCTACATCATAATTACTTTCGGTGAGAGATAAGGATCTCCAATTACCTTCTTAGCTTCCCCTCTGAGGAGGCTTTGAAGGTAAGAAAATTTGGTTACATTATCTATAGAGGTCTTATAATGAATATGGACATTAAATGATGTCCAAAATGTATCCCAATTCTCCTCATCCAGTCCAGCAAATGTGAGCAAGTCCAAAGAAGGTAACGTGCCTCTGCTTGTAACACAATGAGTTGAGATACAGTAACGTTTGGATTTACTTTGTGCCTTTCTACTACACTAAGTAGAAGATTAAATTTACCTTGAGTGTATCATCTTCGTACTGAGATGTTTCTGCAATGGCTTGGTCTATTTCATCAGGATCAATGTCACTATCATTTAACACACTGATGTAAGATCCAATCGTAGACTTAACTTGTTCAAATTTATCGTCACCTACTCTCAGAGATATTTCCAGCTGATGGTAATCAACTGGAGTTGCCTTAGATAAGTTTCTGACTTAATGAGCAATCTAGTTAAATGACCTTTAAAGCCTATCAGGGATCTCTTTAGTTTTTCAGGAGTAGCCATGGTTCAAGCTTAGTAGGGCTTGAATAATTGTTACTGAAGTAACTTGGATACTTGTTCATTTACTCATAAGTATCGTGACTCAAGCCTAATATATTCTCGATTAGGCTATGTGCTACCTCGTTTGGAGGTTAGCTTACATACCTAACAATAAATAGCTAATATTTGAGTGATACACAGATGTCACTACTGTAGTACCTTGGGGCTAGCTCATCATTATCCCCTTTAGGTTCGTATTATATATATATATATATATATATATATATATATATATATATATATATATATATATATATATATATATATATATATATATATATATATATATATATATATATATATATATATATATATATATATATATATATATGACTGAAAACTCACACCCCAGAAGTGACTCGAACCCATACTCCCAGGAGCAACGCAACTGGTATCTACAGGGACGCCTTAATCTGCTTGACCATCACAACCGGACATAAGGAAGTGATAGCCGAAGCTATTTGAACCACTTCCCCGCCGGCACTCGGATGGTAATCTTGGGCATAGCATTTTATCAAATCACCTCATTCTTTGGGGCACACGTGAGGAACACAAATGCAAACAAGCCTGAATGGTCCCCAGGACTATATGCGACTGACTGTGTGCCCCAAAGAATGAGGTGATTTGATAAAATGCTATGCCCAAGATTACCATCCGAGTGCCGGCGGGGAGGTGGTTCAAATAGCTTCGGCTATCACTTCCTTATGTCCGGTCGTGATGGTCAAGCGGATTAAGGCGTCCCTGTAGATACCAGTTGCGTTGCTCCTGGGAGTATGGGTTCGAGTCACTTCTGGGGTGTGAGTTTTCAGTCGCATATAGTCCTGGGGACCATTCAGGCTTGTTTGCATATATATATATATATATATATATATATATATATATATATATATATATATATATATATATATATATATATATATATATATATATATATATTGCGTTGCTCCTGGGAGTATGGGTTCGAGTCACTTCTGGGGTGTGAGTTTTCAGTCGCATATAGTCCTGGGGACCATTCAGGCTTGTTTGCATATATATATATATATATATATATATATATATATATATATATATATATATATATATATATATATATATATATATAACATATATTATTAAATATGACCAAAAAAGTAAGATTAATAATTCTAACACGAATTTTCTCAATATTTCTTGTGATTCTTTTTACTGTTGATGGTAACTGAAAAATCAATTCTCCAAAATTCATTTTTATTTCTAGTCTGATGCGACACTTGAACGTGTTTCGTAATAAATTATTACATTTTCAAAGACTTTAGTTTACACACACACATCCATAACTTGTAAACACTAAACAGAGTTCTATGCTATCATTTAAACAACTTTCATCTTATATTCCCGCATTTGGGTGGTTATCTTGAGATGATTTCGGGGCTTTTTAGTGTCCCCGCGGCCCGGTCCTTGACCAGGCCTCCACCCCCAGGAAGCAGCCTGTGACAGCTGACTAACACCCAGGTACCTATTTTACTGATAGGTAACAGGGGCATAGGGTGAAAGAAACGCTGCCCAATGTTTCTCGCCGGCGCCTGGGATCGAACCCAGGATCACAGGATCACAAGTCCAGCGTGCTGTCCACTCGGCCGACCGGCCGGCCGACCGACCGGCCGACCGACCGGCCGACCGACCGGTGAGGTGATATGTTACAACAGTTTTGGATGAGGTGAACAAAACTTTCAACACAAGATAGAACACGAAACAATGGGTATAAATTGGGTAAATTAAAGGGAAGGATAGAAGTAACTGCAAAGGGCCCATTGGCCCATATTTCTTGATGCTTCTATACTGGTGCAGTCTTGAAGTGGGTAGAATATAGTTGTGCATTAATTGGCTGTTGATAGCTGGTGTTGACATCTTGATGTGTAGTGCCTCGCTGATGTCAAGCCACCTGCTATCGCTGTATCTATCGATGATTTCTGTGTTGTTTGTTAAGATTTCTCTGGTGATGGTCTGGCTGTGGGAAGAGATTATATGTTCCTTAATGGAGCCCTGTTGCTTATGCATCGTTAATCGCCTGGAAAGAGATGTTGTTGTCTTGCCTATATACTGAGTTCTTTGAGGCTTACAGTCCCCAAGTGGGCATTTGAAGGCATTGACGACGTTGGTCTCTTTTAAAGCGTTCTGCTTTGTGTCTGGAGAGTTTCTCATGAGTAGGTTGGCCATATTTTTCGGTTTTATAGTAAATTGTCAATTGTATTTTCTGATTTTTGTCTTTAGGGATAACGTTCCTATCAACAATATCTTTCAGGACCCTTTCCTCCGTTTTATGAGCTGTGGAAAAGAAGTTCCTGTAAAATAGTCTAATAGGGGGAACAAGTGTTCTGTTGGTTGACTCTTCAGAGGTTACATGGCATTTCACCTTTCTTTTTAAGATATCACCAACAAAACTGTTAGAGAATCTGTTGTTGACTTACCTTATAGAGTTCTTCATTGACTTGCTTCCATCCTGCGCTGTGCCTGAGAGCCCGGTCGACGTAAGCGTTGACGACACTCCTCTTGTACCTGTCTGGGCAGTCTCTATTGGCATTGAGGCACGTTTCTTCCTTTGTTTTCTTTGTGGCGAAGGCAGTGTGGAAGCCTCTACTCCTTTCCGTGACTGTTACATCTAGAAAGGGTAGCTTCCCATCATTCTCTATCTCGTAAGTGAAACTTAACTCAGAATTCCACTCAAATGCCTCCTTCAGCTGCTGCAGAAGTCTGGCATCAGGTACCTGCGTAAAAATGTCGTATATGGCGGGTTTATAATATATGTATATGGCGGGTTTCAAGTCCATGTCTACTAAGACCCTCTACTCAATGGTACCCATGTAGAAGTTCGCAAACAGGACACCTAGGGAAGAAACCATGGCGACCCCAACTACTTGCTTATACATGTGCCTATCTGGGCTCAAGAAGGGTGCTTCTTTAGTGCAGGCTTGGAATAGTTTCCTTAGTATGTTTTCTGGTATGTCAAGAGGAATGCAAGCCAGATCATGATACACTCTGTCCACAATCATCCAGATTGTTTCATCCTCAGGTACGTTGGTAAACAGTGACTCTACATCCAACGAGTCTCTTATCCCTGTGGCCCGTGCTTCCCGCAGAAAGTCAACAAATTCCTTTTGAGACTTCAGGCTAAAAGCACAAGGTACATATGGAGTCTGCAAGCCGTTGAGTCACTTAACCAGTCTGTATGTCGGTGTGGGTATCTTGCTGATGATTGGCTGAAGAGGGTTTCCAGGCTTGTGGGTCTTGACATTTCCATACGCATACCCAGGTTAGCATTCCCCAGTAACCTTTGGCAGGTGGAGTCCGAATTTCTTGGCGTTCACAGTTTCAATCAATGTGTTTATCTTCATTTTTAATTTGGCTGTAGTGTCCTTCGTTACCATTTGGAATTTGGTTTGGTCAGAGAGCTTGAGGATCATTTTTGCCAGTTATTCATCTTTTTTAAGAATAACGTATATTGGCGACTTATCACCTCTCCTGACGATTATCTCCTTGTTCTTACGAAGGCTCTTAGCTGCCGCTTTCAGCTCGGGGGAACAGTTTCGTGCTTCTGTAGTTACCTCGAATCTTTCCTCCTTCTGCAATAAGTTCTGCTTGCATAGGTGTCTTTAGTGGTAATCTTCTTTTGCATCTCGAGGTCGAATATGTCGCCCAATAGGATCTCCAACTCCACTTTCCGGGCCATCTCACTTGATCTGGACATAACGTGACAGTTTAAACCCAGATTTAAGAGAGTGATTTGGCCCACAGTGAGGTTGATTTCAGTTGGTTTTAGAAGCCATCTCTGGGTCGTAGAATCGCCATAGGTCCTACAAATAATGTTGTCAGTTTCTTGATGATCCTGGTTTCGATGCTATGGTGATATCGATCTGAATTAAAGGATGTCGAGGTGTTGGTCGATACGAGTACAGAAGTCTTCGTCCATGTTGCTGTTTCTCCATTGGTTTGCAGCGTGAAGTAGATGTGTTTTGTTGTCTTTGATCTCATTCTCTGCCTTGTGTATCTGATTTCGAATCACATCTTGGCGATATTTTATCGTGGAGACTTGGTTTCTTGCTGCTAGGTCGTGCGTTTTAATATTAGTATATTTTGGTAGCAGTCTTTTTTTTAAACATATGTTGTTGAATATGACCGAAAAGGTGAGATTAATAATTCTAACACGAATTGTCTCAATATTTCTTATTTTTTCTTCACTGTCGATGGTAATTGAAATATCAATTCTCCAAAATTAATTTTTATTTATAGTCTGACGCCTGAATGCATTTTGTAATTCTTATTACATTTTCAAAGACTAAGTTTACACATTCAAATTCATCGTACTAATACTCGTTTTGGGGGAGGTGATATGGCACAAAAGTTTTGGGTGAGGTGACAAAAACAAAACAGAACACGAAACAATGGGTATAATTAAATTGGGTATGAAAACATAAGAATGGAAGTAACTGCAGAAGGCTTATTGGCCCATACCTTCTCTTCTATGTTGGGTCAGGGTCTTCAAGTGGGTATAATATAGTTGTGCATTATTTGGCTGTTGATTGCTGGTGTTGAGTTTTTGATGTGTATTGTCTCACTGATGTTGAGCCTCCTGCTATCGCTGTATCTATCAATGATTTCTGTGTTGTTTGTTAGGATTTCTCTGGAGATGGTCTGGATGTGAGAAGAGATTATATGATCATTGATGGAACCCTGTTGTTTATGCATTGTTAATCGCCTGGAAAGAGACGTTGTTGTCTTGCTTTTATACTGAGTTCTTTGGGGTTACAGTCCTCAAGTGGGCATTTGAAGGCATAGACGACGTTGGTTTCCTTCAAGGCGTTATGTTTGATGTCTGGAGAGTTCTTCATGAGTAGGTTGGCTGTTTTTTTGGTTTTATAGTAAATCGTCAATTGTATTTTATGATTTTCATCTGTAGGGATAACATTCCTACCATCAATATCTTTCAGGACCCTTTCCTCCGTTTTATGAGCTGTCAAAAAGAAATTCCTGTTAAATAGTCTAATAGGGGGTACATGTGTTGTGTTAGTTGAGCCTTCAGAGGTTGCATGGCGTTTCACCTTTATTTTTATGATGCCTTCAACAAAACCATTAGAGAAGCCGTTGTTGACTAGGCCCCTGCCTTACCCTACAGAGTTCTTCATCGACTTGCTTCCATCCTGAGCTGTGGCTGAGAGCCCAGTCGACGTAAGCATTGACAAAACTCCTTTTGTACCTGTCTGGGCAGTCACTATTGACAATGAGGCAGATTCCTATGTTTGTTTCCTTAGTGTAGACTGCAGTGTGGAAGCCTCCGCTCCTTTTCGTGACTGTTACGTCTAGAAAAGGGCAGCTTCCCATCCTTCTCCATCTCTTGTTGAGTGAAACTCAACACAGAATTCCGCTCAAATGCCTTCTTCAGTTCCTGCTGACGTCTGGCATCAGGTACTCGCGTAAAAATATTATCAACATACCTGCAATATATGGCGGGTTTCAAGTCCATGTCAACTAAGACCCTCTGCTCGGTGGAGAGAGTCAGTACTCTGATTTACACATGAAAATAACAGTCTGCCATTCTTGGATGTACTATTAACAAAAACAGGAACCTCTTTAAACACCAGCATATATACAAAACCTACCAACATAGGATTATGCCTGAACGGTAAGAGAGAGTGCCCCCAAAGATACAAAACCAGTGTTCTCAATGCTTATATTTGTGGAGCGCTTACACACTGCTCGTAATAGAGCAATGTGAGTAGAGAGTTTGAAAGAATAACTCAGGTACTGGTGAACAACGGATATAGCAACACGGAATTAAACACCCCCCAATAAGAAGACACCTGGACTGATGGTACAATCCTGAACCTAGAACAGAAACCATAATACCTCCAATAAAACTATATTACAAATCAACTATGCACTGTGAACATAAAAAAAAGAATAATGAAGGAAATAGTTCGTAAAGGAGTAAAAAGCACTATTTCTGACCAAAACATAGACCTGACCATATTCTATAAAACAAAGAAGACTACCGACCTCCTTATTAAAAACAGCCCGAAGCCGATGGAGAACCCTTTACAGTAGTCAGACGTTGTACAGGAGGAGGAGCCTCCTCTTCTTTCCGTGACTGTTACATCTAGAGAGGGCAGCTGCCCATCATTCTCTACCTCGTAAGTGAAACTTAACATAGAATTCTGCTTGAATGCCTCCTTCAGCTGCTGCAGACGTCTGACATCAGGTACCTGCATAAAAATGTCGTCAACATACCTGCAGTATATGGCTGGTTTCAAGTCCATTTCAACCAAGACCCTTTTCTATATGGTACGCATGTAGAAGTTCGCAAATAGGACACCTAGGGGAGAACCCATGGCGATCCCATCTACTTGCTTATGCATGTGCCCATCTGGGCTCAAGAATAGAACCTTCTTAGTGCAGGCTTGGAGTAGCTTTCTTTGTATGCTTTCTGGTATGTCAAGAGGAGTAGAAGCCGGATCACGATATACTCTGTCCATTATCATCCCGAATGTTTCATCCACAGGTACGTTGGTAAACAGTGACTCTACATCCAAAGAGGCTCTTATCCCGTGGCCCGTTCTCCCCGCAGCATGTCAATGAATTCCTTTGGAAACTTCAGGCTGAGAGCACAAGGTGTATAAGGAGTCAGCAAGTAGTTTAGTCGCTTAGCCAGTCTGTATGTGGGTGTGGGTATCTGGCTGATGGTTTGCCGAAGTGGGTTTCCAGGCTTGTGGGGCTTGACATTCCTATACGCATAACCAGGTTTGTATTCCCCAATAACGTTTTGCAAGTGGAGTCCGGATTACTTGGCATTCACAGTTTCGATCAATCTGTTTACCTTCGCTTTTAATTCGGCTGTAGCGTCCTTCGTTACCCTTCAGAATTTAGTTTGATCGGAGCGTATGAGGTTCATTTTTGCCAGATATATCTGGCAAAATGACTTGCTGTGGGAAGCAGCAAATCATTTTTATTAAAAAATGACGTTGACTAGCGCCACTAGTCAACGTCATTCGTTGACTAGTCACTAGTCACTTGACTAGTTTGGTCCACTAGCGCACAAAAGATGAGTTTGGGATCATCTACTGCCCACAGGATGAGTATGGGGTCCACTACCACCAACAGGATGGCTATAGGGGGTCCACTACTGCCTACATGATGGGTATGAGATACACTACTGCCTACAGGATGGTTATGGGGGGTCCACTACCATCTAGATGATGGGTATGGGGTCCACTACCATCCACAGGATGGTTATGGGGTCCACTACCGCCCACAGGATGGGTAAGGGGTCCAGTACCTTCCACAGGATTATTAAGTGGTCCACTACCGCCCGCAGGATAAGTATGGGGTCCACTACCGCCCACAGAATGGGTTTGTGGTTCACTACTGCCCACAGGATGGGTTTGTGGTCCATTACCGCCCACAGAATAGGTATGGGGTCCACTCCCACCCACTGGATTGGTATGGAGTCCATTACCACCCACAGGATAGGTATGGGGTCCAATTCCCCCCCCCCCTGGATAGGTATGGGGTCCAATTCCCTCCCCCCCCCCTCTAGATAGGTATGGGGTCCACTACCGCCCATACGATAGGTATGGGGTCCACTACCGCCCACAGGATAGGTATGGGGTCCTTTACCGCCCACAGGATGGGTTTGTGATGCATTACCGCCCACAAGATGAGTATGGGGTCCACTACCGCAATATAAACAATAGGAACAGACAAGAATGGACTGGAGACGCAGATGTACTGAAAACTTGAGGGGTCCATTAATAATGCTGGAATATTGTAACCCAAAAAAGACCATAGTATCTAATATTAATGTGAAAATATTTAATTGAGTAAATTAATGATTAATTGATAATTAACGAAGATATCAATTTATGAAACAAATTAACAAATTTTAAGTTCCAAGGTTATGAAATCTTGTAAAATTAAGAGTCTGGGTAGTAACATAAATTTGTAACTATTAAATATTTTAAGTTTAAAATCTTATGTAAGTTTGTGGTCCACTACCGCCCACAGGATCGGTTTATAGTCAACTACCGCCCACAGGATAGGTATGGGGCCCACTACCACCCACTGGATAGGTATGTAACATCCTGTAACTATCTAAGTGTAGTTACAGGATGAGAGCTTCACTCGTGGTGTCCCGTCTTCCCAGTAATCTTTGGCGTATAACGCTTTGAAACTAATGACGGTTTTGACCTCGACTGCTTTCTCACCTAACTTGTTCCAACCATCTACCACTCTGCGAACGTGAATTTACTTATATTTCTTCGACATCTTTGTTTAGTTATTGTAAAACTATGACCTCTTGTTCTTGAAGTTCCAGGTCTCAGGAAATCTTCCCCTATCAATTTTATCGATTCCTGTTACTATTTTGTATGTAGTGATCATATTGCCTCTTTTTCTTCTATCTTTAAGTGTTGGCATATTTAATGCCTCTATTCTCTTGCCCTTCAGTTCTGGGAGCTACTTAGTTGCACGTTTTTGTAACTTTTCCAGTTGACGTGATTCTTCAGATATGGGCACCATACAACCGCTGCATATTCCAGCTTTGGTTTAACAAAAGTCATGAAAAATTTCTTTAGTATTTCGCCATCCATGTATGTAAAAGCAATTCTGAAGTTAGAAAGTGTAGCATAGGCTCCTCGCACGATGTTCTTTATGTGGTCCACAGGTGATAATTTTCTATCTAGAACCACCCCTAGATCTCTTTCTTTATCAGGATTCTTTAAAGATTTCTTACAATTTGTAGGTTGTGTTGGGTCTGTTCTCCTGTTCCACTTTCATTAACATGGCATTTATGTACAGTAAATTACATTTGCTATATGGTGCTCCATATACTGATTTTGTCCAGGTCTTCTTGAAGGGCATGGCAATCATCTAAGTTACTTATTTCCCCTTTTATCTTAGCATCATCAGCAAACATGTTCATATAATTCTGTATACCAACTGGTAGATCGTTTATGTAGACAATAAACATAACCGGTGGAAGAACTGAACCCTGTGGTACTCCACTTGTGACATTTCTCCAGTCCAATACATTGCCTCTGATTACTGCCCTCATTTTTTTCTATCAGTTAGAAAACTTTTGATCCATGTTAGAAGCTTACCTATCAGGGAGCCGGTCGGCCGAGCAAACAGCACGCTGGACTTGTGATCCTGTGGTCCCGGGTTCGATCCCGGGCGACGGCGAGAAACAATGGGCAGAGTTTCTTTCACCCTATGCCCCTGTTGCCTAGCAGTAAAATAGGTACCTGGGTGTTAGTCAACTGTCACGGGTTGCTTCCTGAGGGTGGAGTCCTGGTCGAGGACCGCGACGCGGGGACACTAAAGCCCCGAAAACATCTCAAGATAACCTCAAGATGGTGACAAGGGAGAGCACTCATCAGTTCTATCATAAAACTACTGATGAGTTAACCAAAACATTTGCTCATAAAGAGGGTATTGATTATTATTTTGGACTACTTTTGAGCAGCCTGAGGGCAGAAATATTCCAGGAATATCATCAAAATCTCGTAGACTTGAGGTAAAGTGAAATTCACACCATCTACCATCGTTCTATTATGCAGGAAGAACCTCACGTCTTTGACTCATCCAATAAGGTTAGCAGACTTCTAGATGTTTCCACTTCTAGTCTTAGGCTCGGCTACAAGTACCTCTGGGAGTTTGCAACATCTGCTGATGTAGATTTGACTAAATATAAACTCTGAGTAAACGAACTCACGACCCCCCTGACAACTGATCACGTAAAAACCATGTTCCTAAATGGTTGTCTTCACCATGGCACCCATTTATGTCATGACATTGGGTTGATGGCTCCATTCAGGAGTCATCACTCTAGGCTGACATTTAGGAGGTAAGGTAGGTTACATAGAGTTGATTAGGTAGTACGTAGTTGTTTTTATCTCAAACTAAATGATAGAGGAGAGAAGCTGCCTTTGATGTGATTGGGAATATATATACATACATATACGTCTAGTCAGCATATTGCTATTTGGGGATAAAATCCTATACAGATTATGTTGGCGAGACGCCACTGTGATGAGTTTAAATATCACAGGAACTGAAGGTTAATGTGTGACATAGTGAGGTTAGATGAGCATCTATAAGCACCAGCTGGAGGCTGAGGGGGGTGTTGTGGAGTCAGCTGGTATTATGGACAAATGTTGGAGGGTGGGCTTGACCCCCCTCCCCCCCCCGCTGACCACAGAACATCTATGGTTACCTGTCACTCTCCCTTACCAAGGGTATCACACACACACACACACACACACATACACACACATACACACACACACACACACACACACACACACACACACACACACACACACACACACACACACACACACGCACACACACACATACACACAATTTAAAAAAAAATCGGAAATTAGGCAAGCATTTAGGAAAGAACTGGTAACCAACAGTAAACTAGTACAAAACACTGCAGATAGAGGTAAGTCCATAACAATTTTCAGGTGTTTAGAAAAGGAAATGTCATCTTAGGTGGACAGAGCAGTAGAAGAGATGAAAATCATAGAGAAAATAGTAGGATTAGGAGAAGGCCTATATTACAAGGAAAATGTCAGTGATGTTAGGAGGATAGGAAAATATGAGAAAGACAAGAACCGCCCCCTAAGGGGTGACATTTAATGGAGTGAAACACATTACGGAAGTGCATAGAAATGCGAGGAAATTGCAGTGTGACAAGGATGGCAAACTTTGGCCAATAAGGACAAGACCTCTCAAAGTAAGAGAGAAAAGCTGAAAATGAACCTCATTGAAGAAAAACGTCTATGGGAATAGAAATGAGGAAGAAAGAAATTATTTTTTTCTACAAAGTGTTAGGAACTGAAAAGCTAATGAAATTGTACATAAAAACAAAACAACAAAATCATTAGTGGTAGGGGGAGTAAAGAACAAAGGGAAAAGGAATATGTTCCTGAATTTTTTTTATTCCAACATAGATGGAGTAAGATAAAAAAATATTGGAGCTGAAAGATATAATTCAGCTTAAGGTCCCAGTTATTATCGCATTAACAGAGACGAAACGTGAAGAAAATATTTTAAATGAGATCGTATTCCTAAGAGCCTCCTCAGTTCCCCAGTTTGGAGATGTAACAGGAAAACTAGTTAGGGGGGAAAAGTGGCAGTGCTGGTGAAAGAACACCTGAAGTAAGAGAGCTAATACTTGACAACCCTTGAGAAATCGCCATAATGCCATTGTAGGTCTTGAATCAGGATGATAAACTGATAATTGTAAATGCTGTACCTCCCACCGAGGTACAGCAAATCTCAGTGTTTGTTCTCTCATACGTTAATTGAAGTGTCATCGTGTCACCTCATTCTCCATCGTCCATCGTGACAACATTTCATCTAGTAATCTATCAGATTCTTCTCTCTTTGAGTGTGACAAATAATAAGCTAGTGATTTGGCTGTTTGGCAGCCGTGCGGAGCTGTTCTGTTTACATTCGCTCCTCAGTCTTGCCTGGACGTTTGGCGTGCACACAACTGGTGGCGATTTTTTGTGGGCTCTGGCCTGGCAGGCCGGCGGGAAGGCGTTGCCCATGCCGCCTGTAAAGCGTGTGGATACGGTTGAGCTGGCCTTCTCTGGTCTGGTGAACTACTCATTGTTGAAAGTTGCTCTCCTGGATGTGCTGGGTATCAACCCTGCAGATGTGTGTGGTGTGCAGCTGGCTGGGGAACATCGGGCCTTGGTTAAGCTGACTGACGTTGCGGTGTACCGGGAAGTGGTCGACAAGTTTGATGGGCATACAGTACGTTTGCCTGGCGCGGCGGGTATGGTTTCTGTAACGGACTTGTGCATTCCAGTGACGTTTGTGGTGGTGCGGGGGCTGCCGTTTGAGTTCCCAGAGAGCCTGCTCCGCCGGTTCTTTGGGGGATATGGGAGTGTTCTCGCCTGTCGGGCGAATGTGCTGAAGTCTGGCCGTCTCCGTGGCATCCTGATTGGTACCCGCACGGTTACCATGAAGCTGAGGAAGGCGATCCCGTCGTCGATGGTGTCGTCGATGGTGCTGCTGGGGTTCAAGGTGCAGTGCTTTTACGCGGGACAGGAGCGCACATGTTTTCGGTGCGGTATGGCTGGATACCAGGCTGCTGGTAGCCGTAATGGCACCGTCCGGTTGGTCAGTGTCTTCCGAGAAGAGGATTTCCTGTCTCTACATGGCCTTGTGGACCTGGGGGATGATCCTGCCGGGTTGAACCTCCCCCCCTGAACCTGCCAGTGATGATGGCGTTGTGGGTGCGGTGCGCCCCACTGGTGCTGACGTGCCGGGCCCGGTGTCTGTGGACACCCCTGGTGTGGGCGGTAGTGCGGTGGTCACGCATTTGGAGGTGCATCCTCCTCCGGTTGCCATCGCCGTCGATGTTGACGCTTTGGTGGGGCGTGGCCCTGTTTTGTCGCCGGTGGTTGATGTCGAGCCAGATTCTGGTGCACCTGGATTGGTATGTGCTTCTGCCCTTGGCGTGGAACCCTTGGAGGCGGATGAGTTCTTGGAAGGGGGCCGCCCCTCTCATTGTCCTTCCACCACTGCTGTCCCAGGTCAACCTGGCTCTCAGACAAAGCGCTGGAAGACGGCCAGGAGTGGTCGCTCCGGGGACCGAGGGCCTTCGGTGCGGAGGTTAGAGCCTGATGCGAGTGTATGTGATGGTGAGGGTGTGGCGGTGTCCGTAGTAGCCCCGTTGGTGCCAGACGGTGGAGGGTGTGTTGTGGACCCTCCTGGTGATCTCGTATGTGGGTACCCTGGGGTACGGAGCCCGGAGAGGGCGGTGGTGGATCTGGGGGACTGTGGCAGTGATGATCGCAGCCTTGTGATGAAGTTCCAGAAGGACTCTGGCCTTCCCCCCCTTGTGGGGAGTGCGTCTCCGTCGCCTGGGAAGCCGGTGGCGGCTGCTACTGCTTCCATGCACGGGGTGTCGGCCGGAGTGGTCTGACGGTTTTGTGGTTAGATAGGGTTTATCTATTTTCCCAATGGATCCTAAATTAACGTATGCTTTGCTGAATGTGAATGGTTTGCTTTCTGTGGCTGTCCAATTGGGCCTGGTGTCGATGCTGCGTGAGTGGAGGGCGGATGTGGCTTTTGTGCAGGAGCACAATGTGCAGGAGGTAGGGTTGTTAAATGTGTTGGCTGAGGGGTTTACGGTGGTGTTAAACCCTTCGCGTGGCTTGCGTGGAGGTACGTTGATCCTGCTTTCTAAGCGGGCCACGATTTCCGTGCTTTACATGGAGATGGACGAGGGTGGTCGGGTGCTGTTAGTTAGGGTCTCCTTTTTGGGTCTGAGGTCTCTCTCTTGAACGTGTACGCGCCATCTGGGGAGGCACAGAGGCAGGACTGGGAGGTTTTCTTTTCCCGTGACGTGCTGCATTTTTTGCGGCACGATAAGAGGGGGATGATTTTTGGGGGGGGGGGATTTTAATTATATTACGTCGCCGCGGATAGCAATAGTCTTCGTCCGGCAAATATCTCGCTGGCTTTGACTGCTACCTTGAAGAGTTGCGGGTTTCGGGATGCGGCCATGTTGCAAGGGGGTCCTTTGGAGTACACTTTTCTCTCGCATGGGGCTTGCTCTCGCCTTGATCGTTTTTACGTGCCTACTGGGGGTGGTTCGGTTTTTTCGTTGCGGACGGTTCCCGTGGGGTTCTCAGACCTTTCCATGGTGGTGTTGCAGGTGGGGATTTGCAGCCAGGTGCGGGTTGGCCTGGGCTGGTGGAAACTGAATTGTGGGTTGCTGAAGTGCCCTGTTGTGTGTGCCCAGTTCCGAGCCCGGTGGGCTGTTTTGGCCGCTCGGAAAGGGGCGTTTCCCTCGGTTCTAGAGTGGTGGGAGTGGGCTAAGGTGGAATGTCGGTCGTTTTTTCGGGTGCTGGCGACGCGGGAGGCGTCGGGAAGGTTTGGTCTGTTGAGGGTCTTGCAGGCACGGTTATTTTGCCTGTATGGGTTGCTGAATCAGGGTTTAGATAGGTTTCGGGAGATCTCGGTGTGTAAGGATCTCATCCCTTCCTCCAACACTGTGCACCGGGGTTGTCGGATATGGATTGTGTGGGTCTTGTGCGGGAGGTAAGCCCTTTGGAGCTTTGGAAGGTTGTGCGGTCCTTTCGTCGTGGTAAGGTTCCAGGGTCGGATGGATTTCCGATGGAGTTCAATGTCGAGTTTTGGGATGTGTTTGGTGCCGATTTTTTGGAGGTGGTTCAGTTTTGTCTTCGGAGTTTGTCTCTGTCCGTTTCGCAAAATGATGGTCTTGTGCGGCTTCTTCCGAAGCCGGGGGACTTACTTTTTTTTTGCAAATTGGCGGCCTATTACGTTGCTAAATGTGGATTACAAGATTATTTCCAAGTTGTTGGCTGGACGTTTGCGCTCGGTGATCTCTTGGGGTCAGTGATCTCTTGGGGTCAGTTTTGGTCGGTGATCTCTTGGGGTCAGTTTTGTGGCGTTCCGGGATAGGTCGTTGGTGCAATGCAATTCCCTTTTCCGGGATTTGCTCCTCTATGTTGAAGAGTCTGGTGTTCCCGCGGCCATGAACAGCTTGGATTGGTCCAAGGCTTTTGATCGCGTGCCAATTGGGTTTGTTTTGCGGGTCCTGGAGAGGTTTGGTTTCCCGCCCCAGTTTGTGGGCTGGATACGGATGTTGTACGCTGGTTGTAGTAGTAGGGTGTGTGTCAATGGGTTCCTTAGTGCTCCCTTCGCTATTCGGCGTTCGGTTCGACAGGGGTGTCATCTGTCGATGCTTCTCTATATTCTGTTTCAGGCGCCCTTTGTTTGGGCGGTGCGTGCTTGTCATTCGGTTGTTTCACCGTGTTTGCCGAATGGCTTGTCCCTCATGATCTGTGGTTACGCAGACGACACGGTCTTGTTTGTTGCCTCTGAGGGTTCTGTGCCTGCAGTTCAGGATTTGGTGCTTCAGTTTGAGTTGGCTACAAGGGCTTTGGTCAATTGTGGAAAGTCTTGTCTTCTGGGGTTGAGGGGTTGGGCCTCTCATTTGGTGTGGTCTGGTTCGTGGTTTCCAGTGGTTCAGTCCATTCGGGTTCTGGGGATTACGTGGTTCAGATCGTATGTGCAGTCTAGTCGAGTTTAATTGCGAGGCAGTTTCGTGGGGGGTGGGCGTGGCTGTGGGGATGTTGTCGCAACGGGCCCTGACTATTTACCAGCGGGCGATTGTCGTGTCTTGTAAGGTTTTGTCGCGGATCTGGTTTGTTGCGTAGTGTTTTCCATTGGATCGGCGGAAGGCTCGCGCTCTGGAGGGTTTGGTGTATCGTTATGTGTGGTGTGGCCGGTATCATCCGGTTCGTCGATCTACGTTATGTCTTAAGGTGTCAGAAGGTGGAATTGGCGTCCGTGTATTGCGCCACGGACGCGTGAGTTGGTTTTTCGATATTTGCATGAGTCTTTGGGTACGAATGCGAGGCTCTTTATGTTGGGTTTGGTCGCCTCTGATAGTTGTGTTCATTGTGGGGGACGTGAGACTCAGTTGCACGTCTTTTATTTTTGTGCGTGGGTTCAGGGTTTGGTTGGGTGGTTGCGGGATGTCATTGCAGCCTTTTGTGGTCCAGGGGTGCAGGTCGACTTATTGCGGTTTTTGTTTTTTTCGTTCCCTCGGGGCTCCAGGCGGGTGCATAACACTCTCGGGGTGTTGTTAGCGGACTATATTTTTTGTTTATGGGTTGGTAAGATGGAGGGGTATGAGGTGGGGAGGATTTTGGGCTTTTTGAAGGGCCGTCTGTCTTATGCTATGTGGTGGTTGCGTCGCTCCTTTCCTAGGGTTTTTGATGCTTGGTTCACGGTCGAGTATGTCCGGGGTGCTGCATTGGTGTAGGTGGTGGGTTCCTGTGGGTGTGGTTGTGTGTGTGTGTCTGTGCGTGTTCCTTTGGTTCGGTTCCTTCTGGTGGGTGGGGGTTTGGGGGGGTCTGTGTTTGTTTGTCTTTGGGGTTTTGTGTGTGCTGGGGTTTACTTGGTTGCTTTGTGTGGCAGGGGTTTGTTTGTATGTGGGTGGGTATGGGTGTGTTGTGGTGTTGTGTGGCATGTCTGTCTCTCTCCTGATGTGTCCAGTGCGTGGGTGTTTTTTCTGCTTGGTGGCTGGCCGTCCTCTGTCTGTGGGGGGTCGGGTTTGTGTGCTGGGTGGCTGTGTTTGTTTCGTATGTGTTTCATTGTTGTGTGTTTTTTGTATGCTTGTGTTCATTGTCATTATGTCTTGCTGCCTTGTGTTATGTGCTTTCCATTGTGGTTCCTGTTGGCACGCCCCGTATGGGTGGCATGTGTTGTTTGTTTATGTGATTATGCTAATTTACGATTTGTTCTATTATCTGTGTCATATTTATTGTGTTATATGTTCCAATGTTGGTTTGTACTATACCGATTTCTTTATTTTTTAATTTGATATTTTACTATGTAATGCTAATGTGTTCTGTTTTCTTTATTTTATGTACTGTACTGTGTATTGCTTTGTTGTATTCCTTTGTTATTTTCCTGCATTTTACTTACTATGTTGTATTTACAGTATTATACTACCATGTTCTGATATTGTGTTCTCGAATCTGTGGTGTGTTGTCTGCTGTTATGTGGAGTGGCGCATGGTGCGTGTGTTTTGCGGTTGTGTTATTTTGTGTTATTTTGTATATGTGTATTCCTTGTTTATATTTTACCCTTGGTTTTATTGTGCTCTTTGTGCGCTTTTGTAATTACTGACGCTTTTGGCACGCCCCGTCTGGGTAGTGCTGCTTTTGTTTTTGTGTGTATGTTCTTATGTGTTTTATGTTATTCTTTGTTTTCACTTCTGTGTTATGTTGATCTGTGTTACTTGTTATCTGTGTTGTTGTTATTCTGTGGTCTTTGTTATTCTGTGCTTTGCTGTTTATATGGTTACTGTACGCTGTACTTGCTCTGTTTTAAAAATAAAAAGAAATAATAATAATAATAATAATAATAAGCTAGTACACACATTGGCCTAATTCCTGGATCAGATGGAATTCTATGAGTGATAAGACGAGGTGTGAAGATCAGGAGTGAGCAGAGTATGTCGTGTGGATGGGTGGAGGAATTTTACACAACAGTGAGTTGTGTAACCACCGTGATCATGGCTGTCCAAGCACTCATCTCAATGGAGCCGTTTAATGCTATCAAGATCTCGTTGGACCTGTGGCTGAGCCTGCTCTAAGCAAACTTCCAGTACCGTTAGATTAAGGAGGACGCCAACAAGAAAACGGTACTCTTAGTTTCACTGGGTACAGAAGTATATAGTGTCCTGGGTAACGTGCTTGTGCCTGAGCTACCCCACACTGAGCTAAGAAGACCTGATTACTCTGCTTAAACGTCATTATGTAGTGAAACTTTCATATCACAGGAGTTTGATGGATTTCCATAAGAGGACGAAAAGGAACAGGAATCCTTACAGGATTTATATGCGGAATTGAAGACGTTGGCTAACCACTGCAACTTTGGAGCACAGTTTGACGGCCAGGTGAGGGACCAGTTGTTTATGGCAGTAGAAAATTATATTTTTCCCTAACCTGGTAGCAGAAAAACGTGGATCTACAATTGATGACTTCATGGACAGTGCTAGAGAAGATTTTGAACCTGGAAATTGCTTTTGGAGGTAAGAAATCTACTACCCAAGAAATTATGGACAGACAGGTCCAGACAAGATGTAAACACTATGGGTGCAGTTACAGTAGTAGCCACTGCAATTCAAAGGACTACATATGCAACTTTTGTGACAAGGAAGGGCACTTGAGGAAAGCGAGCAGAGAATACGTGAACAGAAATAGCAAGGCCTTGGAGTGGAGATGGCCGGTGAATGCAGGAAGAATAGGTAATGGTACTGTGGTCAAGGCAGTAGAGGAAGGTCAACAGTCTGAAGAAGCTGCAAGTGAGGAAAACAGACTATATTCGGTGAAAGAAAAGGAATGTTCAGTGAAGTCACAAGTGGTGAATTTTGTAGAGAATGGGAAGTTAATTCCTGGGAATTAACTGAAATCATGTCTATGTCTCTCAGCTGTCACAATAGCATATATTAATTTTTTTTTCAAAAAAATTAAGTTAAAAAAATAATTTTTTTTTTTTTCTTATTTGTTTATCGGACGATTTGCATGAAACTTATACACCTGACTGCACGTAAGCCCATCTGTAAGGGTGCCAATTTTGGAGGAAATTGGCTGTCAACCTCAACCACAGATAGCAGCACCTTAGATTTTATTTTTTAATGATTTATTTTTCAAGTAACATAAATTGAGTCCCTACTTTCATTTTTATTCAATTTACATGAAACATACAACTTATATGTAAAGTTTATGTCTCTAAAATCTTATACATGCATTTTATCCTAAGTTTATTTATTGATTTTTTAATAGCAATAAACATGATATATTTGCATAATTTTTTGGGGGAACTTTGGCTATTTGTATTAGTAAAATTAAACATATTTTGGAAAATCCTTGGCATCAGATCCCTTATTATATGCTAATGTGTCAGAAAATTGTCATAGAATGATTATATTTGCAGCCCGTCCTCCAAAAATGGGGAGGTGCATGTACAACCCCATAAGTGCCCCTGTCATGTACTGTGTATAACAGTCAGGAATTGTACTTATATACACTTAGTATTAAATTGTAGTTAAATATATTGGGAATATTTAAGTTTACCTGAAAAACTGAATAGAAAACCATGACCTAACCTAACCGTCTTAGTTTTTGAAGATAAACATTTTATTGCTTCTTAATTACAATTACTACTTAATATATAGTTATATTGATATTATAGTTTTATAAAACAAATAAAACAAAACTAAAATATTTAAATAAATTGTAAAGTAACTCAGGATATTTTCAACTTTTGTATAAAATCTCAATTGTTTAATAAAACTGAAAAATAACTTCCTGACATTTAAAACTTATGTATAGCAACCTGAACATTAATTCTTCTACCTATAATTCTCAATGTTTTAACAGAGAACGAGAGTTAAATGGGGAGGTAAATGTAACAGCTCCAAAAGTACAAGTATGTACTATGTGTGACAACCAGGAGATGTACTTATTACAGTTAGTATTAAAACGTACTGTCATTTCGAATGATGGGTTACAGATTGGAAGCTTGTGGTTGTAGGAACTTAATGAAAATGTGTAATATTCGTTGAAAAAAATTCCCCTTTCTATTTAGCCTGCAGTACTGAAACTTGGAACAATTGAAGCCCTTTTCATATACAACTAGTCAAAAAAGATTTGTTCACATTGAACAAAGTTAAAAAAAAATAACTCGTGGTCCCTTTTATGCTATGAAAGCAGAAACTAGAAGTTGGGTTTGGTGGCCAAAAATGGACCTGGATATTGCTGAAGTAACTATGAATTGTTACATTTATTTTAAGAATTACCAGAAACCCCAGGCCCTAGTATTTTCTTGGCCATGCACTGGGAAACCCTGGTCTAGACTTCATATAGTTTATGCTGAATCTATGGATATCAAATATTACCTGGTGGTGGTGGTGGATTCACACACAAACGTTCTGGATGTTCACGTGTGTAATTCCAACACATCATCTGTAACTTGTGAACTGTTCAGGAAAACATTTTGTAATTTTGAATTGTCAGACATGGTTGTGTCAGATAATGCTCCTTATTTTATTTCTGTGGAAATGGAGGATTAAAAAAATGGTATTAAATATGTTACACCTGCCCCCTATAATCCTTCTTCAAATGGTCTAGCTGAGAGAGCAGTGATATCCTTGAAAGAAGGGTTAAAGCGTTTTACGGAGGGTACTATTAATACAAGGCTTTGTAGATTTGTATATAATAACAAAAAGTGGTCATTCTACCACTGGTTAATCTCCTAAATTACTGTTTAATGGACACTTTAAAGTGCATATGGAAGCATTAAAGACAGATCTTGTTAAAGTGAAATTGGTAACTAGCTTGGCCAATCAGTTAAAACAGGGAGAGGAATTGTTGCTTAAAGATGGGGATGCAGTATATGCAAGGAATTTTGGAATTGGTAAGCCTTAGGTAGAAGGGAAAATTAGGGAAGTCTTGGGCAGCAAGAATTTCACCGTGCAAGTGCAGAGTTTTGGGAACATTAATTGGAAAAGACGTCCAGATCAACTCATGCCAAGGTTCACGGGGAAATTTTGAAGACCCTTCATGTGGAGGTGTGGTGATACCATTCCTAATAATGAAGAGGTAGCACCGGCAGGAGGCAGGGAGGCAGAGCAAAGGGCAACAGAGGGGAATGTGGATACAGATAACCCTATGGACTCTGCAGTTAGTAATTCAGAAGAATGTTCCTGTTAAGAACCCGACTCCATCGTCGGAGCATGGAGCAACGACGTCAATGCCATCTGTGAGTCCGCTCCCGAAACCCCTCACAAAATGGACGACGCCATCTGGTGGTGGCAGGAAGATACCAGCAAGAGGCGCTAGATTCCTGTCATGGTCAGATCGAGAGGTAGCTGGTGCTGACCTTTGGTGAGGTGGCGCGTAGAAAATCAGCGCCATCTATTGTAGGAGGAGTTGTATGTTTATGTCAGAGTCCGTAAGTGATATTTCCTAGTGTCCCATGTACTGACCAGTTTTCTGATGACGTGTCTGTATCCACAGAGGCGACGTAGGGCTGCTGTGGTACGAGGACAGTCAGTCCTACCCAGGGCAGCCATTATCTCTCCATTCTGCTTTACGGAAGCAGTGAGCTGTCGCCAAAGAGGAACTGTGTAGTGTTCTACTGTCTGCCTGTGTAGTGGCAGTGACGGAATTCGGCGTATCCCGGGACTGACTAGAGGAAGAGACGACTGACAGTAAGGTGCTACGGAGGAGTGTAACTAGCAAGTTACAAGAAGCTCCGGCCAGAGGTTCTCTACCCTTGTATTTGTTTGTGAAGAGGCCCAGCAGCGCGAGGCTGATGTTCTCTGCCAGCACCAGGCTGGAGAAAAGTTGTGGCCGTTCACAAGGAGCACCTAGTGAGACTGTGTATAGCCCGTGGCTATGGTAAACTCATTGGTGTTTCTCAGTACTGGTTGAGGACGGTACTGTGTGTTGAGGAAACAAGGAAGCTGAGAATATTGCATCGATTGAGCATCGTGGAGCATTTAGTGTCCTATGAGAGCGACACTTGTGTATATATCAGTGTAGTAATACTCCCTTTATGATTTTATATATGAGGTGATGGGAAAGTGATTATATGTGAATATATTGATAATTAATGAAGTGTCGTATTCAATGCAACTCCCCCAATGTGTTTTACTTGCATTACCAAGCTCACTCCTTGAAAGCCACTACTAACTTGGGGTTGGATACCTGAACTTTATTTAGTTCCACCAGCAAAGAACCCCGGTTGCGACCCATTGTGGCCGTAACAGTTGCCCAGAAGTAACAGGTCTGGAGCCGCAGTTGAGAAAATCAGGAAGAATCAGTAATACGACCGCCTGATAGACTTAACCTTTAGGGGTAAAGAGTATAAGGTAAGGAATGTTTGGATTAGGTATTTTGTAGGATTAAGTACTACAGAGGTTAGGTGTAGCATGTTTAGAGCAGATGCTCTTTTGTTTATAAGCATTGTAAATAGTAAGTTATGAAATGTCAAAACTTTATGTGACGTCATTATTTGTTGTTGTTGGAATAGAGCATGAAGAGAGCACGTTTGTTTCTCTTCCGGCCTAAACATAACAAGCTGCATTTGTATTTCTGACTGAGATCCGCTTTCTTCTGTTGGGAGTTGAAAGCAATCATATCAGATTGAAAAAATGCAATTAGAACAGAAAGTCATTCACGAGATAAAGAAAAATCCTAAATATTTTGTTCACATATATGCAAAAATTTAAATTATATGAATTATATGCAAAATCGAAATCAGAAAGCTTTGTTAGTATAGGACATATGCTTACAAGAGAAGGTTTATACACAGAGGCCTACGAAGAAATTAACTAAATCCTTAAAACGCTGTTTGAGGACACGTTTAATACCCCAATAAACAGAATGAGAGTGGAAGATCCGAACAGCTGCTTTGTGCTTGTTATTTAAACCCCTAAAAATATAATTGATACCAACACGAACTCTGAAGATTTTGAAAGAGAAATTGCCAACATGCCCATGCACTCCGGCCTGAGTCTAAACTCATGATATCGATATTTATAAATAAATGCAAAGTGCCAGTAGCACAAGCACTCAGTGTAGTGTGAGGAAAATGCTTGTACACTTGAGAGATTCCGGAAGTGATTAAATAAGCAGATATAGCTTCCCAACACAAGGGAGGGAGGGAGGGAGGGAGCACTGGCTAATAATTGTAGACCAGTCGCACTAATATACCATATAATGAAAGTTTTTGAAAGTGATCAGGAGTCAGATCTCAGTTTTATGGAAACCAATGTCCTCTATAACTCAGGTCAACATGGATTAGGAGCGGGATGATCATATCTTTCACAGTTATTCGATTCATATGACAAAATCATTGAAGCATTAGAAGAAAAAAGAGAATCCTGATGTGTGATGTAAACACAAACCTTACAAAAGCATTTGGAGAATGTGACCATGCCTTACAGCCGAGTGTACAACGCTTTGCATTCGTAGTTATGAGTTTCCGGGTTCGATCCCCCGTGGAGGTGGAAACAAACGGGTAAAGTTTCTTTTATTCTGATGCCCCTGTTTACCTAACAGTAAATAGGTACCTGGCAGTTAGACAGCTGCTACGGGCTGCATCCTGGGGGTATCAAAAGGAGGCCTGGTCGAGGACCGGGCTGCGGGAACGCTAAGCCCCGAAATCATCTCAAGATAACCTCAAGTAGAAGATGGAGTGAAAGCCTGCAAAATGATGTCAGTAGGAGTAACAGATAAAGTAGGGCGATAGATATTCAGTTTTCTGTCAAACCGAACGCAAGGTGTAACCGTTAACCAAATATAATCGATTCCAAGAACAGTTAAAAGCTCTGTTCCACAGGACACAGTCCTTGTACCACTACTTTTCCTTGTTTTCATATCAGATATAGACAAAAATACAAGTCAAAGCTTCGTGTCACCTTTTTCAGAAGACACAAAAATCAGCATGAAAATTACTTTTGAAGAAGTTATTGCAAACTACATGCTGATAATAATTACGTTTTCTATTGGGCAACAGAAAAAAAACATGTTTGACAGTGATAAATTCCAGGTTCTTAGGTAAGGGAAAACAATAAATACCCTAAACAAAATACTGGGTACAATCAAATCTGCCCATAGTAGGAGAGCAACACGAACAGGATCTGGGAATAATGAGATCTGATGACTTAAGGTTTAAGGGGCATAACAAAGCAAATATAGTGTTAGCTAGAAAAAATGATCGGACGGATTACAAGAACCTTCAAATCCAGGGATCCCATCACAATGGTTGTACTATTCAAATAACTTGAGCTGTCCCGTCATACGTACTGCTCTATATTCACTTTCCCCTTCAGAGAGGAAGAGATTGGTGAAATTGAGGGAATACAGAGAACATATATGTGGCACGCATAAACACGGTAACCTAAATTATTGGAATCGTTTCAAAGCTCTCAAAATGTACTTTATAGAAAAGAAACGAGAGGGGTATTAAATAATATATACTCTGAAGGTACTCTGAAAAAATGTGCAGAAACGTATGTGATAAGAAGACATACCATACGCACAGTCAGAGAACACTATGAACATCAGAGATGTACAGTTGCCCAGTAGCCTCCCAGCAAGTATAAGTAATATTGCTGGAACAAAACTGGATCTTCAAGAAAAAAATAGGCAGTTTTCTTTATGAAGTGCTGGACCAACCGGGCTGTAGTGGATATGTAGGAGTGCAGGCCACTCAAAGCAACAGCCAGTTGCATCATGCTCTCACAAATGAAGCCAGGCCCTATCCCATATGTTTAGTACGTTATGCATATGAGAATGTCAATTCCCACAAACCCGGAAACCCATTTCGGCCAATCATCAGGCAGATACCCCACACTTACATATAGACTGGCTAAGCAACTCAACTGCCTGGTGAGTCGTTATGAAATAATGATGATGAAACAATCGGGATGATGATGGACAGTGTGTATCTTGATCCAGCTTGTACCCCTCTTGACATACCAGACAGCATACGGAGGAAGTTACTCGAAACTTGCACAATAGAGGCATCCATCATGAGTCCCGGTGAGCACATGAATAAACAAGTGGATCGAGTCGCCATGGGTTCTTCCCTAGGTGTCCTGTTCTCGAATTTTTACATGGATACCATAGAGCAGAGGGTCTAAGTTGACATGGACTTAAAACCTGCCATATACTGTACCCGGACAGGTACAATCGAAGTTTTGCCAATGCCTATGTCGACTGAGCTCTCACTCACAGCTCTGGTTGGAAGCAGGTCGACGAAGGCAGATCGACGAAGAGTAAGGCAGGTCCTAGTCAATAATGGCATCTATATTGGATATGTTGATGACGTCATTAAAAGAAAGATGACACGCCATGCAACCTATGAAGAAGTCATGAACACAACACATGAACCTCCTATTAGATTGTTGTAGAGGAACTTCTTTTCCAAGGCTTATAAAACGGAAGAAAGAGTCCTGAAAGATATTATTAATAGGAACGTTATTACCACAGATACCAATCAGAAGATACAATTAGTAATTTACCACAAAAACAAGAAAACCGCTAACTTGTTTATGAAGAACTCTTCAGACACCAAGCAAAATGACTTAAGACAGACTTATGTCATCTGCCCTTGACATGCCTAAAAGGGGACTGTCCGCCCTAAAAATTTCAGTAGATAGGCAAGACAGCAACATCTCTCGCTAGGCGATTAACAATGCACAAACAACAGGGCTCCACCAAGGAGCATATAATCTCCACCCACACACACAACCAGATCATCACCAGAAACATCTTGACAAGCAGCACTGAAATAATCGACAGGTCTTCTCTGAAATAGGGACAGCAGAAGTCTGGACATCAGTGAGGCGCTACATATCAAGATGTCCAGACCAGTAACCAACACTTAATTACATTCTACCCACTTCAAGACCCCAACCCAACACAGAGACTGGATGCAATGACTCTATCTCATGAACATAAGTTGCCCAGTGTTACAAACTCGTCACCACCGTCTGAGTGTGGCCTGGTAATTCCAGTGCCATCTATGAGTCTATACTCAAACTCCCCTGGTATTGGACGCTACGTAGACAACGCCATCTATTTGTGGTGGCGTGACAGCGGCAAATGGCTCTTGTTTCCTGCCTTGGTTAGACAGAGAAGTCCTTATGGATGACCTCTGGTGAGGTGGCGGATCAAGTTCAGGGCCACCTAGGTTGTGCTACGTGCATAATGTCAATGCCCCTCTGAGTAAGTGTTACCTTCTGGTTTCCCAGTGTTCTGTCCAATTAACTAATGACGTGTTATGTCCACAGAGGTGACATCTGGAGGCAGTCGTACTGAAGAGGGCAGTTTACCTTGGGCAGTCTACGTACTCTCCGCCTGGTCTTGGGAGAAGACTGAGTAAGCCGCTGTCGATCTACGCAGAGTGTTAGCTTCTATATAACGTAGTGTTGGTAACGATCGGCATACCCGGGAATTGGCTTAGGACGACAGACGACAAGACGACAGTGAGGTGCCTGTTGGGAAGTGCTGCTAGCCAGTCGCTAGAGGCTTCTGCCAGGGATTAGCTACCCCTGTACGTGTTGGTTTGTAACCCCGATCAGCGTGTGGCTGAAGTCCTCTGCCAGCAAGTGGCTGGAGAGCGATAGTGCGGAATAGATACCTCGTGAGACTGTGCCGGTGGGGTGACCCATGTAAAAAGTTGAACTCACCAGTGTTTTCCAGTACGAGTGGACAAGATACTGTGGTGGAAACACTGGGGTTGACGAACACTGCCTGTGTGCGCTTTTAGTGTCCTGAGTGACAGCAACATTACTGTAAATAAGTATAATGATAATCTATGCATTATACTTTAACAGTGTAAGTGTATATTTATTGGTGAAAGGAACTGTGTATATTGTTCATCCCTCCTTTCTCTTTTTGTACTAAATAGCCAATTCATGAAATCATACTACCAACTTGGGATCAGATACTATAAACGAGGTTAACCCATCAAGAACCCGGTTACTGATCCTTAGTGACCGTAACACCAATGTTGATACATTTAATACCCTATTAATATCCCCTTTGTTATGCAGTTCTTTACCACCTCACTCGGATGCTAAATATGCACTCATAATCCGATGCTAAACACGGTATACGAATATCCAGTAAATGTTTTTGCGAATAACCGAACTCGATTACGGGGCTCACTGTATGTCAATGTCCTGCATGGACATTTTATTCTAAGTAAATAAATCTAAAACAACAAACAACTTCACAGTCAATTTGACTTTGAGAATGTAAGGAGTCAAGCCATAATAAAGTGTAAAAATTAAATTTAAAGAGCTATTTTTTCAACATTTATAATATATAAATTATATATATTATATATATATATATATATAATATATATATATATATATAATATATATATTATATATATAATATATAATATATAATATATATATAATATATATATAATATATATAATATATAATATATAATATATAATATATATAATATATATATAATATATAATATAATATATATATATATATATATATATATATATATATATATATATATATATATATATATATATATATATATATATATATATATATATATATATACCCCAAGGAGATAGTCGTCAGAAGAGGTGACAAGTCGCCAATATACGTCATTCTTAAAAATGACGAATATCTGGCAAAAATGAACCTCATTCTCTCTGACCAAACTAAATTCCAAAGGGTAACGAAGGACACTACAGCCGAATTGAAGGCAAAGATCAACAAATTGATCGAAACTGTGAACGCCAATAAACCCGGACTCCACCTGCCAAAGATTATTGGGGAATATAAGCCCAGATACATGTATGGAAATGTCAAGACACATAAGCCTGGAAACCCACTTCGGCCAATCATTAGCCAGTTACCCACACCCACGTACAGACTGGTGAAGCGACTCAACGGCTTGCTGACCCCTTATGTCCATTGCGCCTTCAGCCTGAAGTCTCCAAAGGAATTTGTTGACTTACTGCGGGGAACATGGGCCACAGGGATAAGAGCCTCGTTGGACGTAGAATCACTATTTACCAACGAACCTGTGGATGAAACAATCGGGATGATAGCGGACAGAGTGTATCGTGATCCAGCTTGTACTCCTCTTGACAAAACAGAAAACATTCTAAGGAAACTACTCCAAGCTTGTACTAAAGAGGCACCCTTCTTGAGCCAGGATGGGCACATGTATAAGCAAGTAGATGGGGTCGCCATAGGTTCTCCCCTAGGTGTCCTGTTTGCGAACATCTACATGGGTACCATCGAACAAAAGGTCTTAGTCGACATGAACTTGAAACTGGCCATATACTGCAGGTATGTTGACGACATTTTTACACAGGTACCTGATGTCAGACATCTGCAGGAGCTGAAGGAGGCATTTGAGCGGAATTCTGTGTTGCGTTTCACTTATGAGATGGAGAAGGATGGGAAGCTGCCCTTTCTAGATGTAACAGTCATGGAAAGGAGCGGAGGTTTCCACACTGCAGTCTACACAAAGGAAACAAACATAGGAATGTGCCTAAATGCCAACAGTGACTGCCCAGACAGGTACAAGAGGAGTGTTGTTAACGCTTATGTCGACCGTGCTCTCAGCCACAGCTCAGGATGGAAGCAAGTCGATGAAGAACTCTGTAGGGTAAGACAGGTCCTAGTCAACAACGGCTTCTCCAATGGTTTCGTTGAAGACATCATAAGAAGGAAAGTGAAATGCCATGCATCCTCTGAAGAGACAACTAACACAACACCTATACCCCCTATTAGACTATTTTACAGGAACTTCTTTTCCACAGCTCATAAAACGAAGGAACGGGTCCTGAAAGATATTGTTAATAGAAACGTTATCCCTACAGATATCTTCTACATACAAAAATCAGAAGATACAACTGACGATTTACTATAAAACCAGAAAAACGGCCAGCCTACTCATGAGAAACTCTCCAGACACAAAGCAGAACGCTTTAAAAGAAACCAACGTCGTCTTTGCCTGCAAATGCCCTCTTGGGGACTGTAAGCCTCAAAAAACTCAGTATATAGGCAAGACAACAACGTCTCTTTCCAGGCGTTTAACGATGCATAAGCAACAGGGATCCATTAAGGAACATATAATCTCTTCCCACAACCAAACCATCACCAGAGAAATCTTAGCAAACAACACAGAAATCATCGATAGATACAGCGATAGCAGGCGGCTTGACATCTGCGAGGCATTACACATCAAGAAGTCAACACCAGCAATCATCAGCCAAATAATGCACAACTATATTCTATCAACTTCAAGACTCCGCTCCAATATAGAAGCATCAAGAAATATGGGCCAATAGGCCCTCTGCAATTACTTCCATTCTTACCTTCAATACCCATTATTTCGTATTCTGTCTTGTGTTGAAAGTTTGTTTTCACCTCATCCAAAACTGTTGTAACATATCACCTCACCCAAATGCAGGTATAAAAAATCGAAGATGTTTAAGCTCTATTCAGTTATAGTTCAGCTGTGTGTGTGTAAACTAAAGACTTTGAAAATGTAATAAGTTTTACGAAACGTGCTCAAGTGTCGCGTCAGACTAGAAATAAAAATGAATTTTGGAGAATTGATTTTTCAATTACCATCAATAGTGAAAAGAAACATAAGAAAGATCGAGAAAATTCGTGTTAGAATTATTAATCTTACTTTTTCGGTCATATTTAATAATATATATATATATATATATATATATATATATATATATATATATATATATATATATATATATATATATATATATATATATATATATATATATAAAATATGTATATATATATATATATATATATATATATATATATATATATATATATATATATAAAATATATATATATATATATATATATATATATATATATATATATATATATATATATATATATATATATATATATATATATATATATATATATATATATATATATATATATATATATATATATATATATATATATATATATATATACATATATATAATGCTCCAGCTACTCCGGGTAGATAGGACTCGATAGCCTGGGAAGGCAGCCCATCTAGGGGAAGGAAAACCCTGATTTTAAACCTCTGCTGCCTTGCGGCCATACCCTTTTTTAGGAAAGGCTTCAGGAGTCAACCTCGAGGGAAAATCCGGAGTTGGAGCCCCTAAGGCAGTTCGTTGTTGACGTCGACCTCGTTCTGGCAGCTTCTGCGACGTTGCTGGAACCATGTGTATTGGCATTTGCCTTTCTATTGGATAATTTCAGCAACGTGGAGAGGGGGGACCTGCTGCATGGGTAACAGGTTCTCCTCCATATCTACCTACCCAGGCTTTGCGCCCTGGAGAGGACACTCCAGCTTAGCCTCACAGCGTCGAATCAAAACGGGAAGCGACAGTCTACCGGTTTTAAGTCTTCTGCTCGATTGGCGAAGAGTGTGACGCCAGGGGTTGCTTCCGACGGTGGGAAAGGTCATCGCACCCCACTGGGCAGCTACCACCCGCCTCAAGCTGGGCAAACCCCAGCCAATAAGGTGTTGCCTCGCCACGGTCCATTAACCTCACTGGGTGCGTGGGGTTTAGGGTGAAAACCGACAAGCGGCCCGTCAACTTTGCATCAAGCAATAACAAACCAAAGAAGAAAATATCAACTGCCCTAAAGCTGGGCACATGGAACGTCAGGACACTGACACCAGGTTTCTCTGACGACCTGCAAGAAATCAATGACGCCCGAAAAACAGCAATCATCGATAGGGAGCTGAGCAAGCTGCAGATGGATATTGTTGCTCTCCAAGAGACCAGGCTCCCAGGATCAGGATCTGTGAGAGAGAGGACCTCCTCTTTCTTATGGCAAGGAAAACCTCCAGATGAGACCAGAGAACATGGTGTGGGATTTGCCGTCAGGAATGCACTGTTGGGACACATTATGCCACCGATGGGGGAAATCGAACGAATTCTGTCTCTGCATCTGCACTCCCAAACAGGACCAGTCAATGTAATTAGTGCATATGCACCAACCCTGACTTCTCCAGCAGAGGCAAAGGGAAAATTCTACGATGACCTCAACAGAGTCATAGCGAGAATCCCTGTAAAGGAGCCACTGTTCATCCTCGGCGACTATAACGCCAGAGTGGGTGCCGAGCACAACATTTGGCCCACTTGTCTGGGTCAATTCGGCATAGGGAGGATGAATGAGAACGGGCAACGTCTGCTAGAACTCTGCTGCCTTCATGGTCTTTGTGTCACCAACACGTTCTTCGGCACAAAGCCTCAACACCGAGTATCTTGGAGACACCCCAGATGCAAGCACTGGCACCAGCTTGACCTGATTCTTACCAGCCGTGCAAGTCTACCCAGCGTCAAGATTACGCGTAGCTACCAGAGTGCTGTCTGTGACACCAACCACTCCCTGGTATGTAGCAGGGTCAAGATGCAACCAAAGAAGATTCATCACTCGAAAAAGGCGGGCAGACCTCGCATCGACACCACCAAGACCCGCAACCAGGACAAGGTGGAAGATTTTGCACGCATGCTCGATGAAGCTCTCCCTGGCCCAGCTGGGGTCACTGCCTGTAAAAGATGGGAGCACTTCAGAGATGCTGTGTTCAACGCTGCCATTTCCACCTTTGGCAAGAAGATCAGCAGGTCGGCAGACTGGTTCGAGGCTCACTCGGAAGAGATGACACCTGTCATCGAAGAGAAGAGAAACGCCTTGGCAGCCTACAAAGCCTGCCCAAGTCAGCGCAACTTACAGATCCTTCGGGCCGTCCACTGCAAAGTGCAGCAGAGCGCCAGGCGATGTGCCAACAACTATTGGCTCCAGCTCTGCTCCCAGATACAGACTGCAACGGATACAGGCAATGTAAGGGGAATGTATGACGGCATCAAGCAGGCCCTCGGCCCAATCCAGAGGAAGACCGCTCCTCTGAAATCTGCCACTGGCGAGGTGATTCAGGACCAGACACTGCAGCTGAAGCGCTGGGTCGAGCACTACTCTGAGCTATACGCCAGGGACAATGTGGTCACCGAAGATGCCCTGAGCGCCATTGAGTGTCTGCCTGTGTTAATGGAACTCGACAGCGAACCGACCCTGGAAGAACTCAGCGATGCCCTAGACTCCCATGCTTCTGGTAAAGCTCCTGGCAAAGATGGCATTCCTGCTGAGACCTTGAAGTGCTGCAGAGGTAGCCTGCTCATGAAGCTGCATGAAATTCTCTGCCTCTGCTGGGAAGAAGGTGAGGTGCCACAGGACATGAGGGATGCCAACATCGTCATGCTGTATAAGAATAAAGGTGACAGGGGCGACTGCAACAACTACCGTGAAATCCCCCTCCTCAGTATTGCTGGAAAGCTGTTTGCTCGAGTCGCATTGAAGACGCTCCGAGTACTTGCAGAGAGAGTCTATCCAGAATCACAATGCGGATTCAGAGCTGGCAGGTCCACCATCGACATGGTCTTTTTCCCTCAGACAACTGCAGGGGAAATGCAGGAAACAGAAGCAGCCACTCTTCGTAGCCTTCATAGATCTGACGAAGGCCTTCGACCTCGTAAGCAGGGATGGCCTGTTCAAGATCCTCCCCAAGATCGGATGCCCACCCAGGCTCCCCAGCATCATCAGATCTTTCCATGAGAACATGAGGGGCACCGTGGTCTTTGATGGCCTAACATCAGACGCCTTTGACATCCGAAGTGAAGTAAAGCAGGGCTGAATACTGGCTCCAACCCTATTCGGGATTTTCTTCGCAGTTATGCTGCGGCACGCACGCCTTCGGATCTGTCACGGAAGGCATTTACCTCCGGACCAGGTCGGATGGAAAGCTCTTTAACCTCGCCAGGCTGAGAGCCAAGACGAAGGTTCGGCTGAGGTGTCTGCGCGACTTCCTTTTTGCCGACGACGCAGCAGTCACTGCCCACTCAGCCAAAGACCTCCAACGGCTCATAACCCGCTTCAGCGAGGCCTCTCAGGCTTTCGGACTCACCATCAGTCTGAAGAAAACACAAGTCATGGGACAAGGAGTGGACTCCCCACCTGACATCGTCATCTCTGATTCCAAACTGGAAGTCGTTCACGACTTCGTGTACCTGGGCTCCACAATCTCTGACTCCTTCTCTCTTGATACGGAGCTAAACAAACGCATCGGTAAGGCATCTACTACAATGTCCAGACTGACAAAGAGAGTGTGGGCCAACAATAGGCTAACTGAGTATACTAAGAATCAGGTTTACAGAGCCTGTGTCCTGAGCACTCTCCTTTATGGCAGTGAGTCTTGGACACTCCGCGCCCGTCAGGAAAGACAGCTGAATGCCTACCACATGCGCTGCCTTCGACACATCTTGGACATCACCTGTCAGGACAAGATGACAAACAACAACGTCTTTGGGAGAGCAAGAATCACCAGCATGTACACAATGCTGAAACAGAGATTAATGCGCTGGCTCGGGCACGTTGTGCGAATGGGCGACGGCAGGATCCCCAAGGATCTCATGTTCGGAGAGCTGATGCAGGGAAAGCGTCCAACAGGCAAGCCCCAGCTACGGTACAAAGACGTATGCAAGAGAGACCTGAAAGCCATGGACGTCGAATGTTGCTATATGGGAGACACTGGCTGCAGATCGTTCAGCCTGGAGGCAGTCTGTTCAAAGAGGTCTCTCCAAGTTCGAGGAGTCACTTGCCAAGGAATCGGTGGCAAAGAGACAGAGAAGGAAAGCCGGTAGCCAGGAAGACAGACCATAATCGGACTTCGTTTGTGCTCGGTGTAGGAAGGACTGCCTTTCTCGGATTGGCCTCATCAGTCACACCAGACGCTGCACCAGGATTGACAACTAGGGCGCAACTCCATAGTCTTCCGAGACTGAAGGATGCCTACTATATAAATATATATATATATATATATATATATATATATATATATATATATATATATATATATATATATAAATATATATATATATATATAAATATATATATATATATTGTGACAATAATCTCCTTCAAGAGATTGAGCCTGCTCTTCCCTCTACAAATACGTCGCAACAAACTATATAAAACTACTAGGGAAGAAATGTCCAACAACGACAACAACATCTCCGGTTTGCCAGAGCGCAAAACGTATGCAGCCAGGGACACCTGTTCAGACTCAAACCGCCAAACTACCTGTTGATCGCTGCCGGCTCCTCGCTGATTGGTCGCCGGTCTGGCTGCAACTGCACTCGCCCCCCATACTACTTGATGTCTGGGGTCGCCACGACCTCAGACCTCAGAATATTCAGTGCTTCCACGGTTACCACTCCTCCCGGCTAGACGTTAGCGTGTACTGAGAGAGGTGGTAGCTTAAAGCCAATATTCCAGCACCTCACATTTATTTTTGTATTGCACTTCTTGTTATTTTGTCTTAACGTAACTTTTCATTGTCATTTAATTATTCTTATTATTTTGATTGATTGATTTTATTATACAAATTTGTTTGTCCCTTTTATTCATGTTTTGATTTATTTAACGTAATTAAAATTTCATTGTTAAAGTTTACTTGTGTTTTGTGTGTCTTCTCCTTACCTTACCACAGACGAAGTTCCAGTTTTTTCTATTTTTTTTTATAACTATGTGACGAGGCCATACCCCTAGCCTTAAACAGCCGAACACCAACGCGTTACCGTCACAAGTTATATGGGGGCCTGTCCGGGAGCTTCACTCAGGTACTGGTGCCAAGTGGTAATTTATGGTAAGCGTATTTAACTTTGTTAACGTAGCTTTACTATTTTTCATATTCAATTTCATTTTTTATAAGGTGCGGTGTATTGTGCATTACGAGAGTAACATATAGTGAAGGTGAGACAACTTTGGATTACGTGGTGACTGTAGGCCGCAGTCATACTCTTAATTGGTCATCTCTCCCTCCGTGTTATTACTCGTGTTTACCATCTATGTCCCTTGAATATTTCTCATTTTGACAGATCATCATATTGGTACCCTGGTACTGTGGTCTGCCCCGGGTCAAGAGTACCCAATCTTCTGCAATCTGACTGTAGGAGGACAAAGAGGGCCATAGTTCCTCTAGCTCGAACTTTAGTTGCTGAATTGGGACCTCAGCAGCAGTTCTCGTCACCAGTTGACACCTCGCACCCCTATACGTCAGTCAGAGATGATGATACATACAACGGTAGGGAATTAGCTTACTTTTTCAGAGCACAAAAGTTCGCTAATTCTGTAAGTATCATATTAAATTCAGTAGGAAAAACTTGCTTTATGTCCTAAAGAGACTTGGCAAGGTATGCCTACATCCTTGGACTACCAATTTTACTTTTGAAGCATTTAACTGTTTCATTTGTTTTCGAAACTCTGTTTCATTTGTTAGTAGGATTTTCTTGCCCTTATCCTCTTACATGAGTACCGGGTACAAGATTTCCTGCGCCCTTGATTTAATTTAATCATTTAATATCTTTTACTTAACTTTAATTGTTAAAGATCTCACAGGATAGGTACCAGTTGCCACGTTGTCCTGTTTCTGACATTCACTATTGAATATTCGTGTACCTTTATTTGCTAATTTCACCATGTTTCGTCTCCAAGCTTTCCGTACAAATCCAGCAGGTGAAATAGGGACTTTAAGTCGTGCCAAGAAGACTGAATTACAAACTCTTGCACATGAGTATCAACTAGAAGTTCCCTACCAAGCCAACAAAAATGACCTACACAACCTGTTGCTGGATTACTATTTAGAGCAAGGTAAGATAGACTCTGAAACTCATGAAACTTACTATATTGCAGATAAACCTGACTTGGCAACGCTGAAACTCAAACTAGAGCTGGCCAAGATTGAACGCGAACAGCAAAGGGAAGCCCTCGAACAACAAGAACGAACAGCTGCCATACGAAGGGAAGAACAAGAACGAGAAATCACCCTCAGAGAACGCGAAGCTGCCTTGAAGAGAGACGAACAAGAACGCGAGGCTGCTTTGAGGAGAGGAGAACAAGAACGAGAAATCACCCTCAGAGAACGCGAAGCTGCTTTGAGGAGAGAAGAACACGAACGTGAGGTCGCATTACTCCGTGAACGTGAACGAGTACAGCTTGAAACCAAACAACGCGAGTTGGAAATACAACGCGAACATGACAAGCAACAAGCGACTCTGGCTCTAGAGTGTCGTCAACGTGAGATCGCCTTGGAAACTTCACACTTCACTCAACGCCAGCAAGCTACTGCCAACCTTCCCGTCAGTTTTAATATATCACATGCAAGTAAGTTAATGCCATCCTTTGTAGAAGCAGAAGTTGATGTGTTTTTCACCACCTTTGAAACCCTTGCTAATCAACTCAGTTGGCCTGTCGACCAATGGGCCACACTTCTCAGAGTCCATCTTACAGGTAGAGCTGCAGTCACACTCAGTACTTTGGCGTCTGAGAATGACTACTACACTCTGAAACAAGCAGTGTTAGACGCCTACCTACTTTCCACCGAAAGTTATAGAAGGAAATTCCGTGACCACCTGAAGGCAAGTACCACTACCTTCCTTGAGTTTGCTAACACGAAACGGAGGTATTTCATGAAATGGCTGGAAGCAGCACATGTCTCTACTTTTACAGAACTCGTCAACCTGATGCTTGTTGAAGAATTCTTGAGGCGTGTGCCGCCTCCTGTCCGCCTCTACTTAGCAGATAAGGAAGAAACCGACTACCTGAAGTGTGCTAAGTCGGCTGACACTTACAGCCTCATCCACCGGCTGACACCCGAACCATCCTCCAGTAAGAAGTCGTGGTACAGTTACGAGAAGGTGAGCCCCGATCAAGCTGGTTCACAACTGTACTGCAAGTATTGTAGACTCTATGGACATACCATAGACAAGTGTGGCAAGTCTCAATACAAGGGAATCACTGACCAACAAAAACCCAAACCAACTCCTCCTAAGTCCGGTAAGCCTGTGATGAATGTTGGTGTTGAGGTTAATGATCTTTCTCTTTTCAGTAACCACCTGTATACTGGAACTGTCTCTGCCAACGGTTCAAATCCGGAGGGACGTTTCAAATTGAAGATCTTGAGGGACACAGCGGCTCTACAATCGATCATCTTGAAGTCGGCTGTGCCCAACATCACCTACACCGGAGAAACTGTCTTCATCACTGACCTTACTGCTACCACTCCATACCCTCTCGCCAGAGTCCACCTGGATTGTCCCTACGTGAACGGGGAAGTCCAAGTCGCCGTCAGGGAAAAGCCTTTTCCCATGCCTGGAGTGCAACTTCTCCTAGGCAACGACTTGGCAGAAGACCTGCAACCGACCAACCTGATCGTCATGGACAAACCCCAGGTGTGTAACTCTGTGCCAAGTAACCCTATTCTAGAGTATGTTCCAGCAGAGGTTCAAGAGAGTGATGAAGTTTCTCCTCCGGTTCTCGTGACCACCCGTGCACAAGCCGCACGTCCACAGCCAGCTGACTCTACTGCTACCGCTGTCCCTCAAGACCCTCAGAAACTACCCCCGCATCTGACCAAGTTGGAGTTCCGTAAGTTGCAGAGGGAAGATCTTACTTTAACACCATTGTTTTTCCAGGCTGAGACTCAACCCGACAGTATTCCTGGGTTCTTCCTAGAGAACGACTTACTCTACCGCAGATATAGACCCAGTAAACTGAAGGAGGAGGACGATTGGGCCAACATCGAACAACTTGTGATTCCTACCAGCCTGCGGCCCACTATTCTACTCCTGGCCCACGGAGCATTCTCCCACAACGGCTTCAACAAGACTTACCATGGGATTCGTCAAGACTACTACTGGCCAGGTATGGTAAATAACGTCAAACAGTACGTAAAACAGTGTCATACATGTCAGATGGCAGGCAAACCGAACATCTCCATTCCCAGAGCGCCACTGATTCCCATACAGGTGCCTGCGGAACCTTTCCACAGACTTATAATAGACTGTGTTGGTCCTTTACCTCGGACCAGTTCGGGTAACGCCTACATCCTAACCATCCTGTGTCCTACCACCAGATTTCCCATAGCAGTTCCAGTGAAGAACATCACGGCTGCTACGGTTATAAAACATCTATTGAAGATCTTCACTCAATACGGATTTCCCAGGGAGATTCAAAGTGACTGTGGTACCAACTTCACCAGTGATCTCTTCAAAAGGACACTGGAGGAGTTCAACATCAAACAGGTATTGTCCAGCCCCTATCATCCTGCTTCACAGGGTTCTCTTGAACGAAGTCATCAGACCATCAAAGCACTCTTGAAAAAGTTTTGTAGTGAAACCTCGAAGGATTGGGATAAGCAGATTGACCTAATAATGTGTATTTTCAGAAGTCTCCCCAATGAGTCCCTAGGAGTATCTCCTTATGAGATGCTCTACGGCCGTAAGTGCCGTACTCCCCTTAAGGCTTTCAAAGACTCTCTCAGAGATGCCACCTTCAGTGAGCATCAGAATGTGCCCCAGTTTCTTCAAAACCTTCAACACATTCTAGAGAGAGTCCACCGTTTTGCCCATGATAATCTATTGAAAGCCCAGGTGAGAATGAAGACTCATTACGACCAGACCAGCAAAGTAAGAAAATTCAAGCCGGGAGACTTCGTCCTTGCCTATTTCCCTATCCCAGGTTCACCTTTACAAAACAGATTTTCAGGACCCTACCGCGTCAAAGAGTGCAGGAATAATAACAACTACGTAATAGAGACTCCAGATAGGCGGCGGAAGACCCAGCTGTGCCACGTCAACCTCCTGAAGCAATATAATGGTACTCCTCCCACTGTCCTGACTAACTATTCTACCTTCACAGAACCCTACATCCACAGTGAGACCTTCCCAGCTTCTCCTCCCGAAAGCACTGACAAGGAGTCAGCGCTTTCTAATTCCGAAATCCTTAATGATCTTCCCAAATACTTTCAGGATAATCATAGTGCACCTCTTGTCAAGATCTTCAGAGGACATCAAGAGTTGTTCCGAGATGATCCCCAAGAGTGTAATGTTACCCAGCACGACATCCAACTGCTCCCCGACACCCGGCCGATTCGTCAACCCTTCTACCGAATCAGCCCGAGCAAGAAGGAAGTCATGCGTGCTGAGGTGCAGTACCTCTTGGACCATGGACTGGCTACACCTTGTGAGTCCCCCTGGGCCTCACCTTGTATCTTGGTGCCCAAACCCCAAGGTAAGGTGCGGTTATGCACTGACTATCGTAAACTGAACAATGTCACTGTCAAGGATGCTTACCCCTTGCCAAGGATAGATGACATCCTTGATGCCATTGGTAGTGCCCAGTACTTGTCCCAAGTGGACTTGCTTAAGGGGTACTATCAAGTGTGTCTAACGGAGCGCGCTAAAGAGATATCTGCCTTCATCACTCCTTTTGGACTTTTCAGATATGAACGCCTTCCTTTCGGACTATGTAATGCCCCGGCCACCTTTCAAAGAGCTGGCAACCGTGTCATCCAGGGCTTGGATAACACATACGCCTACCTGGACGATATCGTCGTAGCCTCCAACACCTGGAGTGAACATCTGCTCCAGCTGCGACGTCTGTTCTCCAAGCTCCTGACAGCCGGCCTCACCATCAACCTGGGCAAGTCCACTTTCGCGAAAGGTAAAGTGCGTTATCTGGGTCATGTTATTGGGAGTGGCAGCATAGCTCCGTTAGACTCGCACACTCAAGCCATCCAACAGTATCCACAGCCTACCACCAGGAAGCAGCTCCTGCGCTTCCTTGGTCTTGCCTCTTACTACCGTAGGTTTGTGAGGAATTTCAGTACAGTCGCCACACCTCTAATTCTATTAACCAGTCCCAAGCAACGGTATAATTGGACCATACAGCAAACCGTTGCTTTCGAACAACTCAAATTCCTCCTCTGTTCTAACCCCATTCTCGCCTCTCCAGATATCACCAAGCCTTTCGTCCTTCATGTCGACGCCAGTGGTACCGGCGTTGGTGGTGTCCTGATGCAACAACGAGGCGAGGAGGTTCTACCTGTCAGCTACTACAGCTACAAACTGAAACCACACCAGAGGAACTACAGCACTATTGAAAAGGAGCTACTATCCATCGTCCTGAACCTCCAACACTTCGCTCCATACCTACAAGGCGCCAGGTCTACCACCATCTTCTCAGACCACAACCCTCTCCGCTTCCTACATCAAGCCCAATTCTCCAACCAGCGTCTTCTACGATGGGCTCTGTATTTACAAGACTTCAACCTGGAGATCCGCTATATCAAGGGTTCTGACAACACCATAGCCGATGCCCTCTCCAGAGTTTATGAAGTAGAAGCGACTCCATCCATTACTCCACCACATAACGACGTACTTCTTCCAGAACCGCAGGCTTCGGGGGAGAGTTGTGACAATAATCTCCTTCAAGAGATTGAGCCTGCTCTTCCCTCTACAAATACGTCGCAACAAACTATATAAAACTACTAGGGAAGAAATGTCCAACAACGACAACAACATCTCCGGTTTGCCAGAGCGCAAAACGTATGCAGCCAGGGACACCTGTTCAGACTCAAACCGCCAAACTACCTGTTGATCGCTGCCGGCTCCTCGCTGATTGGTCGCCGGTCTGGCTGCAACTGCACTCGCCCCCCATACTACTTGATGTCTGGGGTCGCCACGACCTCAGACCTCAGACCTCAGAATATTCAGTGCTTCCACGGTTACCACTCCTCCCGGCTAGACGTTAGCGTGTACTGAGAGAGGTGGTAGCTTAAAGCCAATATTCCAGCACCTCACATTTATTTTTGTATTGCACTTCTTGTTATTTTGTCTTAACATAACTTTTCATTGTCATTTAATTATTCTTATTATTTTGATTGATTGATTTTATTATACAAATTTGTTTGTCCCTTTTATTCATGTTTTGATTTATTTAACGTAATTAAAATTTCATTGTTAAAGTTTACTTGTGTTTTGTGTGTCTTCTCCTTACCTTACCACAGACGAAGTTCCAGTTTTTTCTATTTTTTTTTTTATAACTATGTGACGAGGCCATACCCCTAGCCTTAAACAGCCGAACACCAACGCGTTACCGTCACAATATATATATATATATATATATATATATATATATATATATATATATATATATATATATATATATATATATATATATATATATATATATATATATATATTTATATATATATATATATATATATATATATATATATATATATATATATATATATATATATTTATATATATATATATATATATATATATATATATATATATATATATATATATATATATATTTATATATATATATATATATATATATATATATATATATATATATATATATATATATATATATATATATGCGAACAAGCCTGAATGGTCCCCAGGACTATATGCGACTGAAAACTCTCACCCCAGAAGTGACTCGAACCCATACTCCCAGGAGCAACGCAACTGGTAACTACAGGGCGCCTTAATCCGCTTGACCATCACGGCCGGACAAAAGGAAGTGATAGCCGAAGCTATTTGAACCACTTCCCCGCCGGCAACTCGTATGGTAATCTTGGGCATAGCATTTCACCAAATCACCTCATTCTTTGGGGCACACGTGAGGAACACAAATGCGAACAAGCCTGAATGGTCCCCAGGACTATATGCGACTGAAAACTCACACCCCAGAAGTGACTCGAACCCATACTCCCAGGAGCAACGCAACTGGTAACTACAGGGCGCCTTAATCCGCTTGATCATCACGGCCGGACAAAAAGAAGTGATAGCCGAAGCTATTTGAACCACTTCCCCGCCGGCAACTCGGATGGTAATCTTGGGCATAGCATTTCACCAAATCACCTCATTCTTTGGGGCACACATGAAGAACACAAATGCAAACAAGCCTGAATGGTCCCCAGGACTATATGCGACTGAAAACTCACACCCCAGAAGTGACTCGAACCCATACTCCCAGGAGCAACGCAACTGGTAACTACAGGGCGCCTTAATCCGCTTGACCATCACGGCTGGACAAAAGGAAGTGATAGCCGAAGCTATTTGAACCACTTCCCCGCCAGCAACTCGTATGGTAATCTTGGGCATAGCATTTCACCAAATCACCTCATTCTTTGGGGCACACGTGAGGAACACAAATGCGAACAAGCCTGAATGGTCCCCAGGACTATATGCGACTGAAAACTCACACCCCAGAAGTGACTCGAACCCATACTCCCAGGAGCAACGCAACTGGTAACTACAGGGCGCCTTAATCCGCTTGATCATCACGGCCGGACAAAAAGAAGTGATAGCCGAAGCTATTTGAACCACTTCCCCGCTGGCAACTCGGATGGTAATCTTGGGCATAGCATTTCACCAAATCACCTCATTCTTTGGGGCACACATGAAGAACACAAATGCAAACAAGCCTGAATGGTCCCCAGGACTATATGCGACTGAAAACTCACACCCCAGAAGTGACTCGAACCCATACTCCCAGGAGCAACGCAACTGGTAACTACAGGGCGCCTTAATCCGCTTGACCATCACGGCTGGACAAAAGGAAGTGATAGCCGAAGCTATTTGAACCACTTCCCCGCCAGCAACTCGGATGGTAATCTTGGTCATAGCATTTCACCAAATCACCTCATTCTTTGGGGCACACATGAGGAACACAAATGCGAACAAGCCTGAATGGTCCCCAGGACTATATGCGACTGAAAACTCACACCCCTGAAGTGACTCGAACCCATACTCCCAGGAGCAACGCAACTGGTAACTACAGGGCGCCTTAATCCGCTTGACCATCACGGCTGGACAAAAGGAAGTGATAGCCGAAGCTATTTGAACCACTTCCCCGCCGGCAACTCGAATGGTAATCTTGGGCATAGCATTTCACCAAATCACCTCATTCTTTGGGGCACACGTGAGGAACACAAATGCGAACAAGCCTGAATGGTCCCCAGGACTATATGCGACTGAAAACTCACACCCCTGAAGTGACTCGAACCCATACTCCCAGGAGCAACGCAACTGGTAACTACAGGGCGCCTTAATCCGCTTGACCATCACAGCCGGACGAAAGGAAGTGATAGCCGAAGCAATTTGAACCACTTCCCCGCCGGCAACTCGGATGGTAATCATGGGCATAGCATTTCACCAAATCACCTCATTCTTTAGGCACACGTGAGGAACACAAATGCGAACAAGCCTGAATGGTCCCCAGGACTATATGCGACTGAAAACTCACACCCCAGAAGTGACTCGAATCATACTCCCAGGAGCAAGGCAACTGGTAACTACAGGGCGCCTTAATCCGCTTGACCATCACGGCCGGACAAAAGGAAGTGATAGCCGAAGCTATTTGAACCACTTCCCCGCCGGCAACTTGGATGGTAAACTTGGGCATAGCATTTCACCAAATCACCTCATTCTTTGGGGCACACGTGAAGAACACAAATGCGAACAAGCCTGAATGGTCCCCAGGACTATATGCGACTGAAAACTCACACCCCAGAAGTGACTCGAACCCATACTCCCAGGAGCAACGCAACTGGTAACTACAGGGCGCCTTAATCCGCTTGGCCATCACGGCCGGACAAAAGGAAGTGATAGCCGAAGCTATTTGAACCACTTCCCCGCCAGCAACTCGGATGGTAATCTTGGGCATAGCATTTCACCAAATCACCTCATTCTTTGGGGCACACGTGAGGAACACAAATGCGAACAAGCCTGAATGGTCCCCAGGACTATATGCGACTGAAAACTCACACCCCAGAAGTGACTCGAACCCATACTCCCAGGAGCAACGCAACTGGTAACTACAGGGCGCCTTAATCCGCTTGACCATCACGGCTGGACAAAAGGAAGTGATAGCCGAAGCTATTTGAACCACTTCCCCGCCGGCAACTCGGATGGTAATCATGGGCATAGCATTTCACCAAATCACCTCATTCTTTGGGGCACACGTGAGGAACACAAATGCGAACAAGCCTGAATGGTCCCCAGGACTATATGCGACTGAAAACTCACACCCCAGAAGTGACTCGAACCCATACTCCCAGGAGCAACGCAACTGGTAACTACAGGGCGCTTTAATCCGCTTGACCGTCACGACCGGACAAAAGGAAGTGATAGCCGAAGCTATTTGAACCACTTCCCCGCCGGCAACTCGGATGGTAATCATGGGCATAGCATTTCACCAAATCACCTCATTCTTTGGGGCACACGTGAGGAACACAAATGCGAACAAGCCTGAATGGTCCCCAGGACTATATGCGACTGAAAACTCACACCCCAGAAGTGACTCGAATCATACTCCCAGGAGCAAGGCAACTGGTAACTACAGGGCGCCTTAATCCGCTTGACCATCACGGCCGGACAAAAGGAAGTGATAGCCGAAGCTATTTGAACCACTTCCCCGCCAGCAACTCGGATGGTAAACTTGGGCATAGCATTTCACCAAATCACCTCATTCTTTGGGGCACACGTGAAGAACACAAATGCGAACAAGCCTGAATGGTCCCCAGGACTATATGCGACTGAAAACTCACACCCCAGAAGTGACTCGAATCATACTCCCAGGAGCAAGGCAACTGGTAACTACAGGGCGCCTTAATCCGCTTGACCATCACGGCCGGACAAAAGGAAGTGATAGCCGAAGCTATTTGAACCACTTCCCCGCCGGCAACTCGGATGGTAAACTTGGGCATAGCATTTCACCAAATCACCTCATTCTTTGGGGCACACGTGAAGAACACAAATGCGAACAAGCCAGAATGGTCCCCAGGACTATATGCGACTGAAAACTCACACCCCAGAAGTGACTCGAACCCATACTCCCAGGAGCAACGCAACTGGTAACTACAGGGCGCCTTAATCCGCTTGACCATCACGGCCGGACAAAAGGAAGTGATAGCCGAAGCTATTTGAACCACTTCCCGGCCGGCAACTCGGATGGTAATCTTGGGCATAGCATTTCACCAAATCACCTCATTCTTTGGGGCACACGTGAGGAACACAAATGCGAACAAGCCTGAATGGTCCCCAGGACTATATGCGACTGAAAACTCACACCCCAGAAGTGACTCGAACACATACTCCCAGGAGCAACGCAACTGGTAACTACAGGGCGCCTTAATCCGCTTGACCATCACGGCCGGACAAAAGGAAGTGATAGCCGAAGCTATTTGAACCACTTCCCCGCCGGCAACTCGGATGGTAATCTTGGGCATAGCATTTCACCAAATCACCTCATTCTTTGGGGCACACGTGAGGAACACAAATGCGAACAAGCCTGAATGGTCCCCAGGACTATATGCGACTGAAAACTCACACCCCAGAAGTGACTCGAACCCATACTCCCAGGAGCAACGCAACTGGTAACTACAGGGCGCTTTAATCCGCTTGACCGTCACGACCGGACAAAAGGAAGTGATAGCCGAAGCTATTTGAACCACTTCCCCGCCGGCAACTCGGATGGTAATCTTGGGCATAGCATTTCACCAAATCACCTCATTCTTTGGGGCACACGTGAGGAACACAAATGCGAACAAGCCTGAATGGTCCCCAGGACTATATGCGACTGAAAACTCACACCCCAGAAGTGACTCGAACCCATACTCCCAGGAGCAACGCAACTGGTAACTACAGGGCGCCTTAATCCGCTTGACCATCACGGCCGGACAATAGGAAGTGATAGCCGAAACTATTTGAACCACTTCCCCGCCGGCAACTCGGATGGTAATCTTGGGCATAGCATTTCACCAAATCACCTCATTCTATGGGGCACACGTGAGGAACACAAATGCGAACAAGCCTGAATGGTCCCCAGGACTATATTCGACTGAAAACTCACACCCCAGAAGTGACTCGAACCCATACTCCCAGGAGCAACGCATCTGGTAACTACATGGCGCCTTAATCCGCTTGACCATCACGGCCGGACAAAAGGAAGTGATAGCCGAAGCTATTTGAACCACTTCCCCGCCGGCAACTCGGATGGTAATCTTGGGCATAGCATTTCACCAAATCACCTCATTCTTTGGGGCACACGTGAGGAACACAAATGCGAACAAGCCTGAATGGTCCCCAGGACTATATGCCACTGAAAACTCACACCCCAGAAGTGACTCGAACCCATACTCCCAGGAGCAACGCAACTGGTAACTACAGGGTGCCTTATATAACACCCTTATATAACACGCCTTATAACAGTATATAGTAAGTATATATATAATTTTTCAAAGTTACATAATAAGTAGTTTTAAAAGTACCATGGTGAATATAAGCCTTATGGTTATTGCCTGGCATCTTTTCCATTAACATATAAAAGTATCCCCACAAACTATTATCATCATCCGTCGATGTCCAGGGATACAGGTAATCCGGATACAGTCTGGTTGGGGGGGAAATCTAAAGTATAATTAATCCTTCTGTATTGACGCCAAGGCCTACACATACCATTTGTCTTTACACCTTTATGTTGAATCATCTCTGCCACTGTAGTTACATTTCTATCTGTATCTGGTGCCCAACAAGTATGTATAGGGAGTGCATGTACTTGTTCCAACAAATTAGATCCTGCCGTCTCCTTAGTTACACCAGCCTGTGACTGATGTGGGAAATATTCATACTTAACTCCATTTAACTTATACCACTGAAATTGTCTTATATGATTTAACTGGTTATTAGACAACACCGAATGCATCTGTATAGCTTTTCTAACAACTGTAGGTTTTCCAACTGTAGGCGTCCACGTCATCATCTCCTCCTTACAAAATTTCGTCCTCAGAATCTGAGATGATGTTCTCCTTCTCCTCCTGGGAAAGCGCCGTACGTTCCGTCTTCTTCTTCGTAAATAATAGCCTCTTCTTCTCCTCCTCAAAACCTTTCTCCTGTATAATCTTGCCATTTTCAATTTTCAAAATTAACCACCTGTCTTCAGACAACTTTTCAGTCACAGGAGCAACGTTAGCCAAGAGGCACCCTTCTTGAGCCCGGATGGACACATGTATAAGCAAGTGGATGGGGTTGCCATGGGTTCTCCCCTAGGTGTACTGTTTGCAAACTTCTACCTGGGTACCATCGAGCAAAAAGTCTTAGTCGACATGAACTTGAAACCGGCCATATACTGCAGGTATGTTGACAACATTTTTACACAGGTACCTGATGTCAGACATCTGCAGGAGCTGAAGGAGGCATTTGAGCAGAATTCTGTGTTGCGTTTCACTTACGAGATGGAGAAGGATGGGAAGCTGCCCTTTCTAGATGTAACAGTCATGGAAAGGAGTGGAGTTTTTCACACTGCAGTCTACACTAAGGAAACAAACATAGGAATGTGCCTAAATGCCAACAGTGACTGCCCAGACAGGTACAAGAGGAGTGTTGTTAACGCTTATGTTGACTGTCAAGTTTCGAGTCCCACTGGTGGGTGTTGTCCAAAGATTGTTTATCTTCACTTGTGGTTTATGCAAGTATAGGCTTATAAGCTGGACACGAGTTCTCTCACATTGACAGTGGCTTGACGAAAAATGCAGACTGACCCCTCACTCATCTGGTGCCTTCGGGAGGTAGAGATGTTTGAGATATATATATCTCGAACTATCTACTTCTTTTGTAAGGTCTGATGGCGTAGTGGGTTTAAGCATACTAGTTATGCCAGCTACTGGAAGGTAGTTGTGCTTTCTGGGTTCGAGTCCCACTGGTGGGTGTTGTCCAAAGATTGTTTATCTTCACTTGTGGTTTATGCAAGTATAGGCTTATAAGCTGGACACGAGTTCTCTCACATTGACAGTGGCTTGACGAAAAATGCAGACTGACCCCTCACTCATCTGGTGCCTTCGGGAGGTAGAGATGTTTGAGGTATATATATCTCGAACTATCTACTTCTTTTGTAAGGTCTGATGGCGTAGTGGGTTAAAGCATACTAGTTATGCCAGCTACTGGAAGGTAGTTGTGCTTTCTGGGTTCGAGTCCCACTGGTGGGTGTTGTCCAAAGATTGTTTATCTTCACTTGTGGTTTATGCAAGTATAGGCTTATAAGCTGGACACGAGTTCTCTCACATTGACAGTGGCTTGACGAAAAATGCAGACTGACCCCTCACTCATCTGGTGCCTTCGGGAGGTAGAGATGTTTGAGATATATATATCTCGAACTATCTACTTCTTTTGTAAGGTCTGATGGCGTAGTGGGTTAAAGCATACTAGTTATGCCAGCTACTGGAAGGTAGTTGTGCTTTCTGGGTTCGAGTCCCACTGGTGGGTGTTGTCCAAAGATTGTTTATCTTCACTTGTGGTTTATGCAAGTATAGGCTTATAAGCTGGACACGAGTTCTCTCACATTGACAGTGGCTTGACGAAAAATGCAGACTGACCCCTCACTCATCTGGTGCCTTCGGGAGGTAGAGATGTTTGAGATATATATATCTCGAACTATCTACTTCTTTTGTAAGGTCTGATGGCGTAGTGGGTTAAAGCATACTAGTTATGCCAGCTACTGGAAGGTAGTTGTGCTTTCTGGCTTCGAGTCCCACTGGTGGGTGTTGTCCAAAGATTGTTTATCTTCACTTGTGGTTTATGCAAGTATAGGCTTATAAGCTGGACACGAGTTCTCTCACATTGACAGTGGCTTGACGAAAAATGCAGACTGACCCCTCACTCATCTGGTGCCTTCGGGAGGTAGAGATGTTTGAGATATATATATCTCGAACTATCTACTTCTTTTGTAAGGTCTGATGGCGTAGTGGGTTAAAGCATACTAGTTATGCCAGCTACTGGAAGGTAGTTGTGCTTTCTGGGTTCGAGTCCCACTGGTGGGTGTTGTCCAAAGATTGTTTATCTTCACTTGTGGTTTATGCAAGTATAGGCTTATAAGCTGGACACGAGTTCTCTCACATTGACAGTGGCTTGACGAAAAATGCAGACTGACCCCTCACTCATCTGGTGCCTTCGGGAGGTAGAGATGTTTGAGATATATATATCTCGAACTATCTACTTCTTTTGTAAGGTCTGATGGCGTAGTGGGTTAAAGCATACTAGTTATGCCAGCTACTGGAAGGTAGTTGTGCTTTCTGGGTTCGAGTCCCACTGGTGGGTGTTGTCCAAAGATTGTTTATCTTCACTTGTGGTTTATGCAAGTATAGGCTTATAAGCTGGACACGAGTTCTCTCACATTGACAGTGGCTTGACGAAAAATGCAGACTGACCCCTCACTCATCTGGTGCCTTCGGGAGGTAGAGATGTTTGAGATATATATATCTCGAACTATCTACTTCTTTTGTAAGGTCTGATGGCATAGTGGGTTAAAGCATACTAGTTATGCCAGCTACTGGAAGGTAGTTGTGCTTTCTGGGTTCGAGTCCCACTGGTGGGTGTTGTCCAAAGATTGTTTATCTTCACTTGTGGTTTATGCAAGTATAGGCTTATAAGCTGGACACGAGTTCTCTCACATTGACAGTGGCTTGACGAAAAATGCAGACTGACCCCTCACTCATCTGGTGCCTTCGGGAGGTAGAGATGTTTGAGATATATATATCTCGAACTATCTACTTCTTTTGTAAGGTCTGATGGCGTAGTGGGTTAAAGCATACTAGTTATGCCAGCTACTGGAAGGTAGTTGTGCTTTCTGGGTTCGAGTCCCACTGGTGGGTGTTGTCCAAAGATTGTTTATCTTCACTTGTGGTTTATGCAAGTATAGGCTTATAAGCTGGACACGAGTTCTCTCACATTGACAGTGGCTTGACGAAAAATGCAGACTGACCCCTCACTCATCTGGTGCCTTCGGGAGGTAGAGATGTTTGAGATATATATATCTCGAACTATCTACTTCTTTTGTAAGGTCTGATGGCGTAGTGGGTTAAAGCATACTAGTTATGCCAGCTACTGGAAGGTAGTTGTGCTTTCTGGGTTCGAGTCCCACTGGTGGGTGTTGTCCAAAGATTGTTTATCTTCACTTGTGGTTTATGCAAGTATAGGCTTATAAGCTGGACACGAGTTCTCTCACATTGACAGTGGCTTGACGAAAAATGCAGACTGACCCCTCACTCATCTGGTGCCTTCGGGAGGTAGAGATGTTTGAGATATATATATCTCGAACTATCTACTTCTTTTGTAAGGTCTGATGGCGTAGTGGGTTAAAGCATACTAGTTATGCCAGCTACTGGAAGGTAGTTGTGCTTTCTGGGTTCGAGTCCCACTGGTGGGTGTTGTCCAAAGATTGTTTATCTTCACTTGTGGTTTATGCAAGTATAGGCTTATAAGCTGGACACGAGTTCTCTCACATTGACAGTGGCTTGACAAAAAATGCAGACTGACCCCTCACTCATCTGGTGCCTTCGGGAGGTAGAGATGTTTGAGATATATATATCTCGAACTATCTACTTCTTTTGTAAGGTCTGATGGCGTAGTGGGTTAAAGCATACTAGTTATGCCAGCTACTGGAAGGTAGTTGTGCTTTCTGGGTTCGAGTCCCACTGGTGGGTGTTGTCCAAAGATTGTTTATCTTCACTTGTGGTTTATGCAAGTATAGGCTTATAAGCTGGACACGAGTTCTCTCACATTGACAGTGGCTTGACGAAAAATGCAGACTGACCCCTCACTCATCTGGTGCCTTCGGGAGGTAGAGATGTTTGAGATATATATATCTCGAACTATCTACTTCTTTTGTAAGGTCTGATGGCGTAGTGGGTTAAAGCATACTAGTTATGCCAGCTACTGGAAGGTAGTTGTGCTTTCTGGGTTCGAGTCCCACTGGTGGGTGTTGTCCAAAGATTGTTTATCTTCACTTGTGGTTTATGCAAGTATAGGCTTATAAGCTGGACACGAGTTCTCTCACATTGACAGTGGCTTGACGAAAAATGCAGACTGACCCCTCACTCATCTGGTGCCTTCGGGAGGTAGAGATGTTTGAGATATATATATCTCGAACTATCTACTTCTTTTGTAAGGTCTGATGGCGTAGTGGGTTAAAGCATACTAGTTATGCCAGCTACTGGAAGGTAGTTGTGCTTTCTGGCTTCGAGTCCCACTGGTGGGTGTTGTCCAAAGATTGTTTATCTTCACTTGTGGTTTATGCAAGTATAGGCTTATAAGCTGGACACGAGTTCTCTCACATTGACAGTGGCTTGACGAAAAATGCAGACTGACCCCTCACTCATCTGGTGCCTTCGGGAGGTAGAGATGTTTGAGATATATATATCTCGAACTATCTACTTCTTTTGTAAGGTCTGATGGCGTAGTGGGTTAAAGCATACTAGTTATGCCAGCTACTGGAAGGTAGTTGTGCTTTCTGGGTTCGAGTCCCACTGGTGGGTGTTGTCCAAAGATTGTTTATCTTCACTTGTGGTTTATGCAAGTATAGGCTTATAAGCTGGACACGAGTTCTCTCACATTGACAGTGGCTTGACGAAAAATGCAGACTGACCCCTCACTCATCTGGTGCCTTCGGGAGGTAGAGATGTTTGAGATATATATATCTCGAACTATCTACTTCTTTTGTAAGGTCTGATGGCATAGTGGGTTAAAGCATACTAGTTATGCCAGCTACTGGAAGGTAGTTGTGCTTTCTGGGTTCGAGTCCCACTGGTGGGTGTTGTCCAAAGATTGTTTATCTTCACTTGTGGTTTATGCAAGTATAGGCTTATAAGCTGGACACGAGTTCTCTCACATTGACAGTGGCTTGACGAAAAATGCAGACTGACCCCTCACTCATCTGGTGCCTTCGGGAGGTAGAGATGTTTGAGATATATATATCTCGAACTATCTACTTCTTTTGTAAGGTCTGATGGCGTAGTGGGTTAAAGCATACTAGTTATGCCAGCTACTGGAAGGTAGTTGTGCTTTCTGGGTTCGAGTCCCACTGGTGGGTGTTGTCCAAAGATTGTTTATCTTCACTTGTGGTTTATGCAAGTATAGGCTTATAAGCTGGACACGAGTTCTCTCACATTGACAGTGGCTTGACGAAAAATGCAGACTGACCCCTCACTCATCTGGTGCCTTCGGGAGGTAGAGATGTTTGAGATATATATATCTCGAACTATCTACTTCTTTTGTAAGGTCTGATGGCGTAGTGGGTTAAAGCATACTAGTTATGCCAGCTACTGGAAGGTAGTTGTGCTTTCTGGGTTCGAGTCCCACTGGTGGGTGTTGTCCAAAGATTGTTTATCTTCACTTGTGGTTTATGCAAGTATAGGCTTATATATATATATATATATATATATATATATATATATATATATATATATATATATATATATATATATATATTGTGACGGTAAAGCATTGGTGCTCGGCTGTTTCAATAGCTGGGGGCAGGGCCTCGTCACATCTCAAAAAAAAAAGAGAAAAGTTTGTCCTTTCGTCTGTGGTAAGGTAATGGGAAGACACACAAAACACAAGCATATAAAAAATGAAATTTTAATTACTCTAGAAAACAAGACATGAATAAAGACAATCTCATAAAATTCAACACTGGTCAACATACAAAATAACATGAATAGTAACTGGCAATGAAAAGTTACTCTAAGACCAGAATGCAAAAATAGTGATAGCAATATAAATTACATAATGGGTGCTGGAATACTGGCTTCAAGCTGCCACCTCCCTTAGTACACGAAAGCCAAGGCTTAGTCTACTAGCGAGAGATGTCAACTCCAAGGAGCACAAAGATATTCTGACGAGTACGGCGTGCTGCTGCCCAGACGTCGACTCTCGGTGGTGGTGTGAGTGCAGGTGCGGCGAGACACCAGCCAATCAGCAACAGGCTGGCGGAGGATAAGCAGTTTGCTGGTTACGGCGGCTGTAGCAGGTGTCGGAGTGTGCATGGTACGATTTGCTTTCTGGGCAAAACGTTTGGCGATACTGATGGACGTATCTTCTATATAGTATCTTGTACTTTAACGACGTAATGATGTAGGGAAGAGCAGGCTCAATCTCTCGTGAAAGAGATTATCGTCACAACTCTCCCCCGAAGCCTGCGGTTCTGGAAGAAGTTACGTCTTCATGTGGTGGAGTGATAGCTGGAGTTGCTTCTACTTCATAGACTCTGGAGAGGGCGTCAGCTATGATGTTGTCAGAACCCTTAATATAGCGGATCTCCAGGTTGAAATCTTGCAGATATAAAGCCCATCGTAGAAGACGCTGGTTATTGAATTGGGCTTGATGTAAGAAGCGGAGAGGATTGTGGTCTGAGAAGATGGTGGTAGACCTGGCACCTTGTAGGTATGGAGCAAAATGCTGGAGATTCAGGACGATGGAGAGTAGCTCCTTCTCGACAGTGCTGTAGTTCCTCTGGTGGGGTTTCAACTTGTAGCTGTAGTAGCTGACAGGTAGAACCTCCTCGCCTGGTTGCTGCATCAGGACACCACCGATGCCGGTATCACTGGCGTCGACATGAAGGACGAAAGGCTTGGTGATATCTGGCGAGGCGAGAATGGGATTAGAACAGAGGTGGAATTTGATTTGTTCGAAAGCAACGGTTTGCTGCATGGTCCAATTATACCGTTGCTTGGGACTGGTTAAAGTGATTAATGGTGTGGCTACTGTACTAAAATTTCTCACAAACCTATGGTAGTAGGAGGCAAGACCAAGGAAGCGCAGGAGCTGCTTCCTGGTGGTAGGCTGTGGATAATGCTGGATGGCTTGAGTGTGTGTGTCTAACGGAGCTAGGCTTCCACTCCCAATTACATGACCCAGATAACGCACTTTACCTTTGGCAAAGGTGGACTGCCCAGGATGATGGTGAGGCCGGCTGTCAGGAGCTTGGCGAACAGTCGTTGCAGCTGGAGCAGATGTTCGCTCCAGGTGTTGGATGCTACGACGATATCATCCAAATAGGCGTAGGTGTTATCCAAGCCCTGGATGACGCGGTTGACAGCTCTCTGAAAGGTGGCCGGGGCATTACATAGTCCGAAAGAAAGACGTTCATATCTGAAAAGTCCAAAGGGAATGATAAAGGCAGATATTTCTTTGGCTCGCTCTGTTAGACACACTTGGTAATATCCCTTAAGCAAGTCCACTTGGGACAAGTACTGGGCATTACCAATGGCGTCAAGAATGTCATCTATCCTTGGCAAGGGGTATGCATCCTTGACAGTCACATTATTTAATTTACGGTAATCCGTACACAGTCTCACCTTACCTTGGGGTTTTGGCACCAAGATACAGGGCGAGGCCCAGGGGGACTCACAAGGTGTAGCCAGTCCATGATCCAAGAGGTACTGCACCTCAGCACGCATGACTTCCTTCTTGCTAGGGCTGATTCGGTAGAAGGGTTGACGAATCGGCCGGGTGTCAGGGAGCAGTTGGATGTCGTGCTGGGTAACATTACACTCTTGTGGATCATCTCGGAACAACTCTTGATGTTCTTTGAAGATCTTGATGAGAGGTGCACTATGATTGTCCTGAAAATAATTGTGAAGATCAGTTAGGATTTCCGAATTGGAAAGAGCTGACTCCTTGTCAGTGCTTTCGGGAGGAGAAGCAGGGAAGGTCTCACTGTGGATGTATGGCTCTTTAAAGGAAGAGTAGGTTATCATGACAGTGGGAGGAGTACCGTTATATAGCTTCAGGAGGTTGACGTGGCACAACTGGGTCTTCCGCCGCCTATCTGGAGTCTCTAGAACGTAGTTGCGGTTGTTTCTGCACTCCTTGATGCGGTAGGGACCTGAAAACCTGTTTTGCAAAGGAGAACCTGGGATAGGGAAATAAGCAAGCACGAAATCTCCCGGTTTAAATTTCCTTACTTTGCTGGTCTGGTCGTAATGAGTCTTCATTCTCTCCTGTGCTTTCAATAGATTATCTTGGGCAAAACTGTGGACCCTCTCTAGAATGTGTTGTAGGTTTTGAAGAAACTGGGGCACATTCTGATGCTCACTGAAGGTGGCATCACGTAGAGAGTCTTTGAAAGCCTTGAGAGGAGTACGGCTCTTACGTCCGTAGAGCATCTCATAAGGAGATACTCCTAGAGACTCATTGGGAAGACTTCTAAAGATACACATTATCAGGCCAATTTGCTTATTCCAATCCTTAGAGGTTTCATTACAAAATTTCTTCAGGAGTGCTTTAACAGTCTGATGACTACGCTCAAGAGAACCCTGTGAAGCAGGATGATAGGGGCTGGACAATACCTGTTTGATGTTGAACTCTTCCAGTGTCCTCTTGAAGAAATCACTGGTGAAGTTAATGCCACAGTTGCTCTGAACCTCCCTTGGAAATCCATACTGGGTGAAGATCTTCAATAAGTGTTTCACAACCGTAGCAGCCGTAATGTTCTTTACTGGAACTGCTATGGGGAATCTGGTGGTAGGACACAGGATGGTTAAGATATAGGCGTTACCTGAACTGGTCCGAGGTAAAGGACCAACACAGTCTATAATAAGTCTGTGGAAAGGTTCCGCAGGCACCTTTATGGGAGTCAGTGGTGCTCTGGGAATAGAGATGTTCGGTTTACCTGCCATCTGACATGTATGACACTGTTTGGCGTACTGTTTGACGCTATTTACCATACCTAGCCAGTAGTAGTCTTGACGGATTCCGTGGTAGGTCTTGTTAAATCCGTAGTGGGAGAGTGCTCCGTGGGCCAGGTGTAGAATAGTGGGCCGCAGGCTGGCAGGAATCACTAGTTGTTCGACGTTGGCCCAATCGTCCTCCTTTTTCAATTTACTGGGTCTATATCTGCGGTAGAGCAACTCGTTCTCTAGGAAGAACCCAGGAATACTGTCAGGTTGAGTCTCAGCCTGGAAAAATAATGGTGTCAAGGTAAGATCTTCCCTCTGTAACTCACGGAACTCCAACGTGGTCAGATTCGGGGGTAGTTTCTGAGGGTCTTGAGGGACAGCGGTAGCAGTAGAGTCAGCTGGCTGTGGTCGTGCAGCTTGTGCACGGGTGGTCACTAAAACCGGAGGAGAAACTTCATCACTCTCTTGAACCTTTGCTGGAACATACTCAAAGATGGGATTATCCATTACAGAGGTACACACCTGGGGTTTGTCCATGACGATCAGGTTGGTCGGTTGCAGGTCTTCAGCCAAGTCGTTGCCCAGGAGAAGTTGCACTCCAGGCATGGGAAAAGGCTTTTCCCTGATGGCGACTTGGACTTCTCCGCTCACGAAGGGACAATCCAGGTGGACTCTGGCGAGAGGACAAGGAGTGGTAGCAGTGAGGTCAGTGATGAAGACAGTTTCTCCGGTGTAGGCGATATTGGGCACAGCTGATTTCAAAATAATCGATTGAAGAGCCGCTGTGTCCCTCAAGATCTTCAGTTTGATACGTCCCTCCGGATTTGAGCCGTTCGTAGAGACAGTTCCAGTCTACAGGTGTTTACTGAAAAGAGAAAGATCATTAACATGAACACCAACATTCATCACAGGCTTACCGGACTTAGGAGGAGTCTGTCTGGGTTTAGGTGATTCGGTATTTCCTTTGTATTGAGACTTACCACATTTATCTATGGTATGTCCATAGAGTCTACAATACTTACAGTACAATTGCGAGCCAGCTTGATCGGTACTCACTTTCTCGTAACTGTACCACGACTTCTTACTGGAAGATGGTTCTGGTGTCAGCCGGTGGATGAGGCTGTAAGTGTCAGCCGACTTAGCACACTTTAGGTAGTCGGTTTCTTCTTTATCTGCTAAATATAGGCGGACAGGAGGCGGCACACGCCTCAAGAATTCTTCAACTAGCATGAGGTTGACGAGTTCTGCAAAGGTAGAGAATGTGCTGCTTCCAGCCATTTCATAAAATATCTCCTTTTGGTATTAGCAAATTCGAGAAAGGTAGTGGTACTTGCCTTCAGGTGGTCACGGAATTTCCTTCGATAACTTTCGGTGGAGAGAAGGTAGGCGTCCAACACTGCTTGTTTCAGAGTTTGATAGTCATTCTCAGTCGCCAAAGTACTGAGTGTAACTGCAGCTCTACCTGTAAGATGTACTCTGAGAATGGTTGCCCATTGGTCGGCATGCCAACTAAGTTGAATAGCAAGGGTTTCAAAGGTGGTAAAAAACACATCAACTTCTGTCTCTACGAATGGTGGCATTATCTTACTTGCACGTGATATATTGAAACTGACAGGAAGATTGGCGGTATCTTGCTGGCGTTGAGCGAGGTGTGTAGTTTCCAACGCGAATTCTCGTTGACGACATTCCATAGCCAGAGTTGCTTGTTGTTTGTCATGTTCGGGGACAGACCACAGTACCAGGGTACCAATATGATGATCTGCCGAAAATATGAGAAATATCCTAGGGACAAAAGATGGTAAACACGAGTAATAACTCGGAGGGAGAGATGACCAATTAAGAGAAAGACTGAGGCCTACAGTCACCACGTAATCCAAAGTTGTCTCACCTTCACCATATGCTACTCTCGGAATGCACAATACACACAGCACCATATGAAAATAAAATTGAATATTGAAAATAGTGAAAAGCTACTTTAACAAAGCCAAATATGCTTACCACAAATTTACACCTTGGCACCAGTACCTGAGTGAAGCTCCGTGGACAGGCCCCCACGTAATGTGACGGTAAAGAGTTGGTGTTCGGCTGTTTCAAAAGCTGGGGGCAGGAACTCGTCACATCACAAAAAAAAAAGAGAAAAGTTTGTCCTTTCGTCTGTGGTAAGGTAATGGGAAGACACACAAAACACAAGTATATAAACAATGAAATTTTAATTACTCTAGAAAACAAGACATGAATAAAGACAATCTCATAAAATTCAACACTGGTCAACAAACAAAATAACATGAATAATAACTGGCAATGAAAAGTTACTCTAAGATCAGAATGCAAAAATAGTGATAGCAATATAAATTAAATAATGGTTGCTGGAATACTGGCTTCAAGCTGCCACCTTCCTTAGTACACGAAAGCCAAGGCTTAGTCTACTAGCGAGAGATGTCAACTCCAAGGAGCACAAAGATATTCTGATGAGTACGGCGTGCTGCTGCCCAGACGTCGACTCTCGGTGGTGGTGTGAGTGCAGGTGCGGCGAGACACCAGCCAATCAGCAACAGGCAGGCGGAGGATAAGCAGTTTGCTGGTTACGGTGGATGTAGCAGGTGTCGGGGTGTGCATGGTACGATTTGCTTCCTGGGCAAAACGTTTGGCGATACTGGTGGACGTATCTTCTATATAGTATCTTGTACTTTAACGACGTAATGATGTAGGGAAGAGCAGGCTCAATCTCTCGTGAAAGAGATTATCGTCACAATATATATATATATATATATATATATATATATATATATATATATATATATATATATATATATATATATATGTCGTACCTAGTAGCCAGAACTCACTTCTCAGCCTACTATTCAAAGCCCGATTTGCCTAATAAGCCAAGTTTTCCTGAATTAATATATTTACTATAATTTTTTTCTTATGAAATGATAAAGCAACCCTTTTCTCTATGTATGAGGTCAATTTTTTTTTATTGGAGTTAAAATTAACGTAGATATATGACCGAACCTAACCAACCCTACCTAACCTAACCTAACCTATATTTATAGGTAAGGTTAGGTTAGGTAGCCCAAAAAAGCTAGGTTAGGTTAGGTTAGGTAGGTTAGGTAGACGAAAAAACATTAATTCATGAAAACTTGGCTTATTAGGCAAATCGGACCTTGAATAGTAGGCTGAGAAGTGCGTTCTGGCTATTAGGTACGACATATATATATATATATATATATATATATATATATATATATATATGTCGTACCTAGTAGCCAGAACGCACTTCTCAGCCTACTATGCAAGGCCCGATTTGCCTAATAAGCCAAGTCTGGTGCTGATAATGGTCATGATCATCCGAAACGTTCATCTCCCTTTCCCATTTCTCTGTGGATTTTCTGCATATATATATATATATATATATATATATATATATATATATATATAGAGGTGGTACTCCCTTCCCTATTGAAAATATATATATATATATATATATATATATATATATATATATATATATATATATATATATATATATATATGTCATACCTAGTAGCCAGAACGCACTTCTCAGCCTACTATGCAAGGCCCGATTTGCCTAAGAAGCCAAGTTTTCATGAATTATTACATTTTCTCTAATTTTTTTCTTATGAAATGATAAAGCTACCCATTTCATTATATATCAGGTAATTTTTTTTATTGGAGTTAAAATTAACGTAGATATATGACCGAACCTAACCAAACCTACCTAACCTAACCTAACCTATCTCTATAGGTTAGGTTGGGTTAGGTAGCCGATAAAATTAGGTTAGGTTAGGTTAGGTAGGTTAGGTAGTCAAAAAACAATTAATTCATGAAAACTTGGCTTATTAGACAAATCGGGCCTTGCATAGTAGGCTGAGAAGTGCGTTCTGGCTACTAGGTACGACATATATATATATATATATATATATATATATATATATATATATATATATATATATATATATATATATATATATATATATATATATATATATATATATATATATATATATATATGTCGTACCTAATAGCCAGAACGCACTTCTCAGCCTACTATGCAAGGCCCGATTTGCCTAATAAGCCAAGTTTTCCCGAATTAATATATTTTTTCTAATTTTTTTCTTATGAAATGATACAGCTACCCATTTCATTGTGTATGAGGTCAATTTTTTTTTAATGGAGTTAAAATTAACGTAGATATATGACCGAACCTAACCAACCCTACCTAACCTAACCTAACCTATCTCTATCGGTTGGGTAGGTTAGGTTAGGTAGCAGAAAAAGTTAGGTTAGGTTAGGTAGTCGAAAAAACATTAATTCATGAAAACTTGGCTTATTAGGCAAATTGGGCCATGCATAGTTGGCTGAGAAGTGCGTTCTGGCTATTAGGTACGACACATATATATATATATATATATATATATATATATATATATATATATATATATATATATATATATATATATATATATATATATATATATATATATATATATATATATATATATATATATATATTAAGATGAATAGGAAAACCAGGGATATACTGAGCATCTTGTTTCAGATTCTTTACTTTAAAATGCATAACGTTTCGAATACTTCTCGTATTCATCATCAGATCTAAAAGAAAAAAACAGAAATCACAATCAAATAACTGGTAAACAGAGAACTCATACTGAATATAATTGCCTATCAAAGAAAGGAAAATGCTTAAAAAACAAAACACTTAAGCGCACTTAAAGTGATCAATACAAATAAAACTTATTAACTGTCACATATATTAAAGCTAATTTAAAAATCCATTAATCAAAATCCATAATCAAAAAGAGAGTCTTTCAGTCTGAAAGACTCTCTTTTTGATTATACTAAATTACTTGCAACTGCCTCTAAGCCAGGCATCTTATATGGGTTACCTAAAGTTCATAAAACAGGTATACCGATTCGTCCTATTTTATCAGCGATTGGCACTTTTAATTATAAACTGGCAAAGTTTCTGGTTCCATTATTAGAACCATTAACGCATAATGAATTTACTGTGAGAAATTCTCAGGATTTTGTAAAAGAACTTTCCTCTTTAAATTATGAGTTCCCAACTATAATGGCCAGTTTCGATGTTGAATCACTTTTTACTAATATTCCTTTGTTGGAAACCATTGATATCTGTGTAAGTCAATTATTTGCTGACACTAACTTAGTGTCTGGATTTTGTAGTAAAAAATTCAGACGGCTGTTAGAAATAGCAGTTAAAGACTCCATCTTTATGTTTAATAATATTTATTATAAACAAATTGATGGAGTAGCAATGGGGTCTCCTTTAGGTCCTGCACTGGCTAATGCTTTTTTGAGTTTTCATGAAATAAATTGGCTTGATAATTGTCCTTCGGCCTTTAAACCAGTCTTGTACAGAAGATATGTAGATGACACTTTTTTGTTGTTTAAGGACCAATGTCATATTGAGAAATTTAGAGAGTATCTTAATGCACAACATAGTAATATACGTTTTACTGCAGAGTGTGAAGTTGATAATTCATTGTCGTTTCTTGATGTAAAAGTGAATAACCTCAATGGGTTCAACACTAATGTGTTTAGGAAACCAACCTTTACTGGTTTAGGTTTAAATTTTAATTCTTTTGTTCCTGATATTTTTAAGAAAAATGCAATTAACACTCTACTGAATAGGGCCTTTGTTTTATGTTCTAATTGGAATAACTTTGATCAAGAGATTAATTTTCTTGTGAATTTTTTTTCAAATAATGGTTATCCTGTGCATATGGTTATACCTTTATAAGGAATTTCTTAAATAAGAAGTTTCACCCATCGTGTAGGATTACTACAGTGGAAAGGGATCTTAAATATATTAAATTACCATTTTATGGCAGTATTAGCTTTTCTGTAAGGAGTCGTTTGAGGAGACTGTTGCAGCAGTGTTATCCTCAAGTAGACTTTAGATTTATTTTTGTCAACACAAATACCATAGGCTCTTATTTTAAATTTAAAGATAAAGTGCCTACCCCCTTGTGCTCAAATGTCGTATATATGTATAATTGTTCCAGCTGTAATGCTGGATATATCGGGAGTTCCATTCGGAACTTTAAGATTAGGATACTTGAGCACCGGGGATTATCTTTTAGGACTGGATTACCATTGTCTAAACCAGCATTTTCGGAGATTAGAAACCATTGTTATGAGTTTGATCATTCTCTGCTGGAATCTGATTTTAAAATTCTGGACACTTGTATGAATGGCCAGTCAGATTTGAGAGTAATGGAATCCTTATATATAAAGGAGCTGCGGCCTCTGTTAAATAGCAACCTTTCAGCTGTCAAATTGTACACTGTATAGTGCACAGTAGGCCCTGTAATTTGATTTATAGTTCATTTTGGTAGTTTAATTTTATTATAATTTTGTTTAGTTTACCATGTCTTTGCCCTTTCTTACTTATTTCAAGTCTTGACATTGTACATTAATATAATCTTTTATTTAGGATATATAATACATTTTTTGGTATTTAATTTTATTTAATATTTGAGTTTTTTATAAGATTTTGGTTAGTACTTTATAATTGTCGTTTATTCTGTTTGTATTTTACATATATTTTTTGTCGATTTTTAGTCATTATATAAATATTTGTTATAGTGTTTAGTATCTATATTTTAGGTATCAAGTCTCACTCCTGATCACTTCACGTAAGTTTAATAGAATGGTTTATTTTAGTAGTTATAAATTTCATCTTGTAGTTTAATGGATTTTTAAATTAGCTTTAATATATGTGACAGTTAATAAGTTTTATTTGTATTGATCACTTTAGGCGCGCTTAAGTGTTTTGTTTTTTAAGCATTTTCCTTTCTTTGATAGGCAATTATATTAAGTATGAGTTCTTTGTTTACTAGTTATTTGATTGTGATTTCTGTTTTTTTCTTTTAGATCTGATGATGAATACGAGAAGTATTCGAAACGTTATGCATTTTAAAGTAAAGAATCTGAAACAAGATGTTCAGTATATCCCTGGTTTTCCTATTCATCTTAAAATTAAGATTCCCGAAGGGAACATCGAAAATATATATATATATATATATATATATATATATATATATATATATATATATATATATATATATATATATATATATATATATATATATATATATATATGTATATATATATATGTATGCAATTGACAATCACTAAACACTGATTATTTCTTTAATCTTTCATCCTTATTCACTGACCGCTTAATCCTCTTTGACCATTCTAAGCTAAGCTATTCCTGTTTCTGGTAATTCTTTCCCTAGAGATCGGTTGGTCAGGTTCCAGGTGTTGGCCTGCATCCTCTCTTTCTTTCTCTAGTCAGTCTGGTGTTGACAACGGCTTTAACAGGCCGAAACGTTCATCTCTCTTCCTCATTTCTTTGTGGTTTTTCTGCATATATATATATATATATATATATATATATATATATATATATATATATATATATATATATATATATATATATATATATATAATTCATTTATTTATATTCTCAACAATAACTAAACACACAAGTTATATGTAATACCGACAACTCTTCTCGTGTGTAGGATTCTAAACTAAGAGAGCCAGATGCATCACACACCTTGGCATAACCAGTATGCTAACCACTACACCATGACAGATCGTTAAAAGGGTTGAAAGTCGGGAGATATTTCCCCAACATATAAAATCTCAACGCCACCACCATGGTAAGAGATTAGACGTTCATTTTCATCAAATCAGTCATATTTACTGGAGAAAATGCAAGCATCAAATAAAAGGTTAGAATCCTTAACAGGAGAAGAGTTCTTGGTGTTACATATAACTTATGCATATATATGCAAGTGTGTCATATATTTGAGGCTCCCATTTTCTCTAGTAAATGTGACTGATTTGTTGAAAATGAACGACTGATCTCATTCATTTAATATTTACCTATCCATCTATGTATCTTTCCATCCATATATACAACTATCTATCAATCTTTCTCTCTATCTCTCTGTACATCCATCCATCTATCCTTCTGTCTATCCATTTACCTATCTCTCTAGATATTCATCTATCCATCCACCTATACGTCCATCCATCTGTCCACCAATCAACATATCCATCCATGAATCTTTCCATCTTTCTATTCCTCTATCTGTCTTTGTATCACTCAATTGTACAATAGTCTATCCATTCACATATCTATGAATCTATCAATCTATCAATCAATCTATCCATCTATCTATTAATTTATCTGTCGATTAATGTAGCCATCCATCTTTCTATCCATCCGTCTATCTATCAATCTATTTGTCTATCCAACCATTCATCCTTTCATGTATCCCTCTATTTGTCCATTCTACTCAGCTATCTATCAATCTAATCATGTATCCATTTATTTATCTATTCATCCGTGTATCCATTCATTTACTCAAATATCTGTCCATTCATCTACTAAGATATCTATCCATCTACCTCTAAATCTGTCTATTCATCTATCTGTCCATCATCTAATTATCCATCTATCTATCCAATTATCCGTCCATGAATCCATCCATGTATCTATTCATCTAGTTATCCATCTGTCTTTTCATCAATCTGTCCATCCATCTGTCGACCCCATCTAACCATTATCAACTTATACATCCATCTATCTACTGGGTGTCTGTCTGTCTCTGTCTTTGCATCTAAGTGTTTCATTCACCTGGGCTGAATGGGTCTCGAACCTTGGACCCCACGTGTGTGAGGCCGAAGCTCTATTGACTCTATCGATAAAGCTCTATCGCTCTATACAAAATAAATATTTTTTGCATCTAAGTGTCTCTATCTGTTTTCTTGTTTCTGTCTGTCTTCTGTATGTCTATGTCTTTATCTCTGTCTCGGTTTCTGGTCTGTCTGTCTGTCTCTCCCACTAATAAAAATATATAATTGTCTAATGGGCGGGCGATCGCTGGTGATAGGAGCTTAGTGATGTGAAATACTAAAAATTTAAGAATTGCTCCTTTACTCCGAGAAAGTGGATGGCTTGAGAAACATTTGAAGCTGTGGCAGGATTGTCTGTGGATCTGGATGCTTGTACATGACGTGAAAATTATGAACAGGCGGATTGTTTTTCAAAAAAGATCAGTGAATTATAGTGTATATTACTATATGAAAAATGCAGTTTTTACAATTTTGTTTTGAAAATATTAGATATATAGCCAGCAGGCTGAAGCAAAAATCTTCGTATGGGGGTGTCTGAATGTGACCTTAGCACGCTGTTCCGTTTTGAATTCTGGTGACCCCGACCAGCCTGTGATTATCCCGGACCCTAGATCCTCCGCCAATTCGGGTGAGGCAAACCCCAAGTGTTTGTCCTCCAACTTTCGACAGACAAACTAAACAAACAAACAAATAAATATTTATCTCTACAGTATAGATATAAATAACCACATTAGGGAATTGAGAAAGTCGAACTAAGACCATCTTCCAATAGCTGGAAAGAAGTTATCTCTTTATGTTTCCTATGCAATATAATTTTAGTCATTTTATGTCTTTAAATCTGTTTCAAATAATATACAGAAGAATATTGCATTGTGTTATGATTAAAACACCACCACAATGCTAGGGAACTACACTTCTTTAGTGGATTCCACTGATATATTTACAATCACAGCACTAATTGCAGATCCCATCTACAATACTTTGCCATAACCTCACCCTTCCTCTATTTTGCCAGTTTATAAACACATGAAACTTAAATATATGTGATCTACTATTTAAACTCTTTTGATGTTCCTCTATATCAATCAAGTCAGCCCATTCTGCTCTCTTTTTACCAATTGTTATTAATATTTCTTCTAATTTTTATTACATTTCCATCTTAGGTGACGTATCCGACCTTCCCCGACTTGTCAGCGTGCACGATTGGGTCAAGGCCGGTTTCTGGAAAGTTTACCTGTGCCGCACTCTGCCTGCAAGACCCCAAATGCTCACTCTTCTGTCTGTCTGGTATGGGTGTGTTTCTGTCTTCATGAATCTGTTTATAATCCAAAGTCTTAGTTTTAGAACATGAGAATAAATAGAATCGCTCTCGTCCGTACAGGAGGAGCTTGCCAGCTGTACAGCGCCAAAGTTGGGAGGAATTGGGCAGGTCAAGGGACGTTTATGGCAGGAACGTGCTTCTCTAACTGGGGAAGTACCATCATGAACAACGTCTCGGTCACCGCCCACAACGAGTATTCCGCATACTATGCTGCTGCCTTTGGAATAGACGGATTTTTTTGCAGCAGTATTCATGAATGTTTCTCTTCCGTCTGTGTTAACCAATCATACTTCGCCCTCTTCCTGGGCTCCTACCGTGCTGTTACCTCTGTCATGATCCAGACCTTAAGTGTTTATTTTTCCAACGTGGAGATTCGGGTTGGAAATTCCTCATCATACTCAACAGGATTCTCTGCCAACACTCTGCTGGCGACGTTCATCGGCCCCGTCACTGCCAATACAGTGCTCACCTTCACAGCCACCCAGCCCATCGTCGGTTCTGTGGTGTCCTTCATGCAAAACACTGCTGATTGCTTTTGTATGTGTGACATACAAGTGTTCGCACAATAAACGATGAAGTAGGCCAGTGAATGAAGGAAGTACAGATGACGAATTATCTTTGCACTGTTTTAGTCTCTCATCCGTTATCAATCTCTACATTCACAAACATATATCAAGTGCAGAAATAATGGAATGTGGTTGGATGAAGAACTGTCCGTACAGATCTCTGTACATTGCACCCATAGACTTATATCAGATTCTTGACTGCAGGCTTAGAGCCTACATTACATTTAAAGCACATTTAAAGCCCTTAGCACATTTAAACCTTAATAATTGTCTAAGAACACCATATGCTAATCACTTCACATTAATTTCCTTAATTAGAGCGAGGTGAGCACTAGTGAAGAGTCATGTTGCTAGAGACGCGACGACAACCGTTTGAGACATTCACCTCTTAGTATAGTGTTGCTAATTTATATTAGGATATCTAATTTATTTATGAAGAGGGAATAATAACCCATAATAATAATGATGAGAAATTGTAGGATAAGATTAAGATTTCTGAATATATATATATATATATAAATATATATATATATAATTTTTTTTTATAGTTTGTGAGGGTACCACCTCTGGTGCCAATGTGGGGACCCATAGCCTCGGAGAAGAAAATAAAAAGTATTCAGAGGAGACCTTGTGGTTTCTCACTGAACACTAATATTATCTTCTCCTACCACCCCCATTCTTTTGTATGTACACATATATATTTACTTTATTTGAACTTTGTTACAAAAAAGGAGTTACATATGGGTTACAAAGATGGTTATCATAGGTTGTCGAGTTCCTCCAGCTCCTCAGATGGCGGGCAGGAACCCTGGATGCAGTGCACATTTCCCCTCTGTAGCGCCACACTGAGGCGCTGGAAAAGAAAGCTTGCAGCTCTTGGGTCCCTTGTTGTTTTAATGAGCCTAGAACCCAGTTCCTTCAAAAAACTGGTAGCACTTTTACCCCAGGCGCCGAGTGTCTCAGATGCAAAGGGGACAAAATTGTAGTGGTGATCCAGTTCTCTATACTTACGGGATTTGGCTGCTTCCCTATGGGTGGCAGCGCCACCTGGTTGTGCAACACTGAGGTTAATGTAGGTGTTAGGCAGGGTTGATACGCACGTGTAGTCCCATACCAACTGCTTGCCATTCTTCCAGGGGTTCACTGTGATACCATCCGGGCGACCAATAAGAGCATCAGAGTTACGGGGCATTAGGTAACGGGGCTCTCTTTCAGCTGGGCATCCAGCTGTGGTGATGCTCCTCTTGATGATGTCGTTAACTTCATTGTGCCTCGAGTGCCATCCCCCTGTGCTTTGACAGAGTACGCCATGGTGGCCGTGCCTGTCAGCCACCACCTCGCCACAAATACACCTATATCTGGTGTGGATTGGGGCAGCAAGGCGGAGGACCACAGCAATTCGGAGGGCGTGTGGTGTATATATATATATATATATATATATATATATATATATATATATATATATATATATATATATATATATATATATATTTTGCACGACGTTTCGAACCTCCATGGTTCATTCTCAAGTGAACAGATCTTACAATACTAGTTGATTTTATACCCGCATTAGGTCAGGTGATAATACAATGAAGGTGAAAACACGGGGGATAGGAGATGCCTCGTATGGGCCAATAAGCCTTCTGCAGCCCCTATGTTTATCCCTTATGTATCCCCCCGTGTTTTCACCTTCATTATATATATATATATATATATATATATATATATATATATATATATATATATATATATATATATATATATATATATATATATATATATATTGGTGTATACTGGCAGCAGGTTTCTCTCAAACATGTTTCATTGAATATGACCGCATATTCTGTATTTATTATTTTCTGGTTTAGGGCTTCTATCCCTCTAACTATTTTCTTAGCATCAGGGCTAAGTTGAAATAGGAGTTCTCCAAAACTCATTTTCGTACTTTTAAGGTGAAGAAAAGAAGTGATTTACTATAGAGTGTATTACACTTATTTATACAATTTGCACAACGTTTCGAACCTCCATGGTTCATTCTCAAGTGAACAGATCTTACAATGCTGGTTGATTTTATACCCGCACTGGGTCAGGTGATAATACAATAAAGGTGAAAACATGGTGGGATACATAAGGGATAAATGTGAGGCGAAACATAGAGGTAACTGCAGAAGGCTTATTGGCCCATACGAGGCAGCTCCTATCTAAACACAAAGATTAACCCAGTGTAATTGGCCTGTTATGTTGGACATTGTCTTCTGTATTGGCATCGTTATGTTCTGGTCTTGTCCTTACTCTCATGGTGGGTAGAGTAAATAGTTCCGTGATTTGGGTGTTCATGGTAGGTTGTTCTATTCTTATGTGAATTGCCTCAAGAATTTGTAATCTTCTTGCATCTTGGGTTTTGTCTATTATGCAGGTATTCTTGTTCAACATTTTTCTTGTTAGAGTGATGTCATGGGCTTGTCTCATGTGATTCCTTGGGACACCGGATTGAAGATGGCATGTCAAACGCCTCGTCAGCTTGGTCGACGTCATACCTATATACTTAGATTGAAGGTTACATCCATCGTGGGGGCAAGTGTACATGTATACAACGCTTTACTGCTGTAGAGGGTTCTCCGTCGGCTTCGGGCTGTTTTTGATAAGGAGTTCGGAAGTCTTCTTGGTTTTGTAGAATATTATCAGGTTTATGTTTTGCTTAGGAGTAGTGCTTTTTACTCCTTTACGGATTATTTCTTTCATTATGTGAATGATAGAATGATGATAGATGATGATAATAGAATAATGATAGATGGAGGAACTGGTGTGAATTTCACTTTGCCTCAAGTCAACGAGATTTTGTTGATGTTCCCGGAATAATACTGCCCTCAGGCAGCTCAAAGGCAGTCCAAGATGGTACTCAATTCCCTCTTTATGAGCAAATGTTTTGGCTAACTCATCAGTTCTATCATTCATTCAGAGAACAATATGGGAAGGCGTCCGTGAGACACGTAGTTGACACGCCTCATTCGTATGCCTTGTTCGTTCAATGGTCAACCATACCAGGGCTTACTGGAAGTCTGTGACAAACAGACACTTAGTGTGTAGTGGGGATTGTTTTTATTGAAACATGAATGAAAGCTTGTGTGATCTTGAGTCCAAGATAACCCTATAATCAGGAGAGGCTTGAAGGATATTTACACACACACACACACACACACACACACACACACACACACACACACACACACACACACACACACACACACACACACACACACACACACAGTTTCAAATGTAAATATGACAGAGCCCAGTAGGCTCACGAATCCGTACACCAGTTGATTGACAGTTGAGAGGCGGTACCAAAGAGCCAGAGTTCAACCCCCGCAAGCACAAATGCACAAATAGGTGAGTACACACACACACACACACACAGAAAGCTGCCCTTAACTGTTGTCTAACTCCCAGGTACCTAATTACTGCTAGGTAATAGGAGCATCAGGGTTAAAGAAACTCTGCCCATTTGATTCTGCCATCACCGGGATCGTACCCGATCTCTAGGATTACGAGTCCAGAGCGCTATCCACTCAGCTATCAGGCCCCCTGTAATCTCTGGTCGTGTGTATAAGTGCGTGAGTGTATATATGTGCATGTGTGCGTGTGTGTGTATATGTGCGTGTGTATTCACCTAGTTCACTTAGTTGTGCTTGCGGGGGTTGAGCTCTGCTCTTTGGTCCCGCCTCTTAACTGTCAATCACCTGGCGTACAGATTCTTGAGCCTACTGAGCTCTATCATATCTACATTTGAAACTGTGTATGGAGTCAACCTCGACCACATCACTGCCTAATGCATTCCATTTGTTAACTACTCTGACACTGAAAAAGTTCTCTCTAATGTCTCTGTGGCTTATCTGGGTACTAAGTTTCCACCCGTGTCCCCTTGTCCCCTTCCTCTCGTGCGAATGAGTTTGTCTTTGCCAATTCCCCCTAGAATTTTGTAGGTGGTTATCATGTCTCCCCTTACTCTTACATATACTCAGTGTATATGTAGGTGTGTGTGTGTTTATGCATGTTGTGTTGTTGTTGTTCAAAAATGCCTAGAGCAATGGTGCAAGATCTTGGCAGTTCCAGTTTGTGTGTGGTAGCAGATCTATGGGAGTAGCAATCTTCTGGCTACAAACAATATATAATACACCCACTGAACTGCATTGCTGGGGTGCAGATATAATAACCCAGCTGGCGACCTTGTTAAGAAGAAGATAGAGAAGACAGGCGGGAAAGGAGTTCCTGCAACCTTTTTGTCTGGCAGGCAAGATTCAGGGAGGATATTGTTATAAGGTCAGCCTGAGTCTTCCTTCACTCCTCCACGGGTCTAGGCCGGAAATGTTGACAACTGACAGCCGACTTCGCCAGGGGAAACGTCGCCAGAGACGACGACAACGAGGGCGAGAGTGCAGAGAGGTCGTGGAAAACCCCGACGGGAACCTCCGACTAAGCCTGATGATGCGTGTGGAGGAGTGGCGAGGAGCAGCTGTACAAACGCCTGGGGCGGTGAAGAGGCTGCAGATCGCACTCCCTCCACACAGAAACGCGAATAAAGTAAGCTCAGCGGATGAGGGAATGGCAGTGAGGGGCAGCGTGGAGGAGCCACGACGCAGTGCACCCTATGCCAGCCAGATGAATAGTGGTAGGTGCAAGATGAACCGCCGTGGTGAGGCGAACCACAAGGAGGTGGATGAGCACAATCACGAACCGAATAAGACGTCTGCAGGGAAGAGAATCTCATGGAGGAGTGAAGATGTTCGTCGGGAACGAAGGAGCGAATGGTATAGGAAAGGCAATACGAAGAAAGCAGGGAATAGGTACACCCAGGGTAGGCGCCAGCCTAACCAGAGGGGCATTGGGCCAGCGCAAAAGCCTAGTGTGGAAGAGAGGAAGCTGCTGGATGGAGTACAGGTTACAAGTGCCACTGTGAGAAGACAACGCACCTATGGGAGAAGAGGAACAGAGAAGAGAGAAGATTGGCGAAGAGGAGATCATGAGAGGAAACATGGAGTACCTGTAGGACGCAGTGGAAGTGCAAGACTATCTCGGAGTGCTCGACGCGGTGGAGGCGCTGCAGGCACTGAATCTTACAGTGGTAACGAGCCGTGGGAGTACACTCGTGGCCACGGAGAGAGGATTTCTTATAGGTGTTCAGGGAACACCCATCACACCCGTTCCTATGCGAGGTGGAGATATAATGAGGCAAGTGACTGGCAAGGTGGTACGAGCCACGTCACCAACTGGAGGAGTGACACTTCAGGAACGGAGGGAGCAAGAGTATAGGTTGCCCTCTTGAGTGCTGCTCTTCCGATATGACTCTTATTTTAAGGGGAGGGGTATGTTACGGTGCCCTCTCCTATTTCTTTCGTTTGCCGGCTTAAAGAGTCATATCAGCTCTCCCTACTGATTCTCTGAGGTTCAGGGAGTCTCATGATATATGTGGCGACCAGACCGGCTGCCAGTTAAGGGAGAACGTTACATTATAAGTTGTAAATAAGGGGAAATTGGCGCCCTGATATAAAATGAAAGAGTTTCCCCTAATGCAGATATGACCTTTTGGAAGGGACACTAGCCGATCGCGGATTGGCCGACTTAGGTCGCGGGCGACCAATCAGGGCCCGCCGTGACGTCACCGAGTGCCCCGGGCGGCGCCAACGTCAGAGTTGACCTAACCTCGGAAGCGAGAGGACACGCCTCGGTCTGCTCTCAAGGATTAGAGGCTCAACAAGCCTTTCTTAGTGGATTAGTGCTGGCTATTGCAGCCCATCTGCTGTATTGGAGACCCCGCGCTTCTGGGAAGCAAAAAGGAACCAAGTTTATTGAGCAAAAGAGTGCCAAACTTGGAAAATATTCGACGACGACGCTGGGCAGAGACGCTGGACGTTGAGGGTCTGAAAAGGTGTGGCGGGAAAGCCTAGCTGTGACCGGGTCACATCCACTGAGGGTTTTGGAAGGACGACACCGTGCCTAGGACAAGGAGCAACGCCTTGTGGAAGGGGCGAGTGTGGGAAAATAGTGATTAGCTCAGCGCCTATCGATGAACCAGGATTGGGGTAGCTG